>NC_056731.1:541120816-541283316 GCF_019279795.1 Protopterus annectens
TTTTGCACTCAAGCAGTTTCTCTTTCAAAAGTTTCCAGATTCCTTCTGCAGTGTTTCCATTGTACACAACACTCCAGTTAGTTTTACATAGTGAGTGTTTTTGCTTCCATATAATCTGTAATTAATTTTTCTGTGCATTGGTCTAGATTTCAGTTTGGCAGAATTGTCTAGCAACAAATTAACCTTTATAACCCCATGATCATTGCACATTAACGGTGGTAAAACTTGACACGAAGTAACAGTAATTTTTTTGGGAACACAATGTCTAGTATGTTCCATTCTCTGGTATTTTTTTGCAATCTTAAGCAATTGTTAATCTTAAACATACATTGTGAATCGTTTCCTTACTAATGGTGTTGAATCAGTATTATTCCTGTCTGTTTCATGTAAATGCAAGTCCCCGGCCACTATTAGTCTTCCCTCCTGTATTTCATGCAGGAAATACATGAATTCCTCAAAGTTACTGGCACTTGAATTTGGTGGTCTCTACACTCCAACAATTGTTTTATGTTCCAGGGTTGTCTTTGTTGTTGCAGTTACACAATCAATAGTGTTGGTGTTATCACTGAAATTGTAATAATCACAGATCTCCTACAAACTTCCTATGAACTTCATATCTATCTTTAATCCCTATCATAACAACTCCACCAGATATTTTATTAGAATGTCTCTTACAGTAAAAATATTTATACCCTGACTGAGCTAGTTTCCAGTCATTGTTCTTTAACCATGTTTCACAAACAATAACATCAGTTTTGTGGGAATATGGCAAGTTTTCCCATAAAAAAACTTTATTATTAATGCTCCTGGCATTAACAACCATCTGAGATGTTGCTGTCTGTGAACTGTTAAAATTTGACCTGGCAAAAATCCTGCCTTGTGTTTTTCAAATATTGCAAAATATCTGCTGCAGAAATTCCTTCCCTAATCTCAAGAGGATGCCATCCTGTCTGAACACGTGTGCCCCAAATTAGGCTCTGATGCTCTAAGTATTTACATTTTTTTAAATGAGACATTTTTTTTGCATAGGTATTTACCAAAAAAATCTTTTCATTCACAGTAACTGACTCTCCTTTGTATATGTGATTTGTGAAAAGTATGTCCTAACACCTGTACATGCTGTGCTCTTTTAAGATGGTTGAAAATTCCCCTACTAACAGTCTGAGAGTCCTTGTGGATGAGATCATTTGTAGCAACATGAATATAAACATATCCATACTTCGTTACATTAAGGCATTCTAAGGATTGTCTCACATCCTCATTGTTTGCTCCTGGCAAGCATAACACTGTTCGATATTCATTATCTTCTCTGCAAATTTAAGCACCAGTTCCACTAATAATTGAATCTCCAGTTACAAGAATATCTTTTCTGACTAGATCTGAAGAATCTTCAACTTCCAATTCAGTAATGTCTGATCTCAGTTGTTACAAAGGAATGATCTTGATCAGCATTAGTCTTATTAATCCCACTGTTTTACATCCACAGCTTAAGCCATGTTGTCATTATCCGTCATTTTCATCTTTTTTTCTTACAGTAATATTCTTCAGTCTTTCCACATTCACTTTTGATTTCTTCCTTTTTACCTGCACCTTGCTTCTTTTTTTCTATGTTCTTTTTTTGAAAAAAAATACTGCCTTTTTCTGTAGGCTGACGGTTTTCTGATAGAAAAAATGTTAGCATTTTCTGTAATCTTTGTCTTGTATAACAAAGCAGTATCCTTTTTAGCATGTATTCTCTTTACATACGTTTATAAGTTTATTTTCTTCCTTATTTGCTGTGAACTACTTCCTTTCCTTCTTTTTTGTATTTCCTTCTGAATGCTCTGAATCCGCAGATTGCTGAATACTTGTATCGAGAATTCCAAAGTTGTCAGGGGCATTGTCTTGTTTCATAGGGATTGAGTGATCTGTACAGACAATAGACACATCCTTTCCTAAATGTGTTCTGTTTGCTCTTTGCCTAACATTATTTATCTTAATAGTCCAGTAATTAATATATGTCACAGCAGTGGTACAAGTGCAGTCATCATCACTGAGTCTAGATTTACTACAAATAGTGGTAAGCAAATCATGATATTCTTATTGATATTTTTTTCCTGATTAATATTTGTGTGACATGTTCATGACATAAATTGTATGGTATGTTGAAAAGCAGCTTTGTGTAGGATGCAGTCAGTGGGTATAGTAAATGTGTAGTGGGGTCAGTCTTATCAATGGCTGCTGTGTATGCTAAATATATTAAAACAGCCTTTCCAACCACAGCAGGCTATCAGTTGGCTTCAGTCACAGGTGAGTGACTGTGCTGTGGCAAAAACTGATTCCTCAGACCACTCATCTTTTACCCCAGAGCCGTCTGGTGTCACACCTACAGCCACTATGGACTGGGGTGTTATCCACGTCCTCTGTCTGTTGGGGTCCATTCAGTGAGCAAGAGAGGGCCATACTTGTCAGTCCTGAAGGAGAGAACAGGGAAGACTCCCCTGTTTAGTTAGACTGTTGTGCCCGTCCCTGCTGATGCTGCCATTAATAACACAAATGCCACCATTTTTCCTGTCAAAAAGAAACAAAGCTAACCATATCTTCTCCTCCTCAAATTTTCTTACACTTGAGTAGTTTACTGGGTCTTGCTAAGGGTTTAAGTCAGGCTATTGATCCTTTTTGTAAGGTGCTTTCTTTTAAAAGAAAAAAGAATGCCTCTTTACCCTGAAGAAATACAAGATTCTGAATTTGAACAGGAAGTTGAAGGGACAAATAAAGTTTTTTCTCAGGAAATTTTGGATTCAGACTCAGAGGAGAGCTCAGTTTCTAACTATCCCCGGGGGGGTGGGGGTTCTCTGTTTCTGAAACTTTTTTTCCAGGAATGCCAGTGTTTACAGTGGAAGAGCATTAAAGTTTCTCAGTCTCTCAGAAAATACTATGAGCTGCTACAGAACAATTTTTAAAAATCTTCACCCTTTGCTCCATTTGTAGGATGTTTGTGTCATTGCCATTGGAACCAAGCACAAAGAATAGACACAGCAAAGCCCAATATTCCTCAGATTTTAAAATATTTAACTGAGATGCTTGACAAGGGCCTATCTTTTTCTTCAGTAAAAATCCATGCCTCTACCATCTCATTACAACACAGAGACTGCCCTCTTTTCTCGTCCACTGCTTAAACATCATCTTAGAGGGGCCAAAAATTTAAGGCCTCCCAGAAGAGCACCAACTACTGCATGGGACCTCAATTTTGTGCTGGAAAAACTCACCCTGCCTCCTTTTGAACCAGCAGCTACTGCGGATATAAAATTTCTGTCTTGGAAAACAGCTTTTCTTTTGGCAGTCACTTCAGCAAGAAGGGTTTCCGAACTACAGGCTGTCATGGCAGTTCATTATATTTTACCCGGACAGGGTGTCCCTCAGGACCAATCCTTCTTTTATGCCTAAGGTGGTATCCAGTGTAGATCTTAACCAGACCATTCACCTGCCAACATTTTACCCATATCCGCAGAGCAAGAGGGAGCGGATTCTGCATTCATTGGATGTACACAGACAACTAAGATTCTACTTGAACAGGACCAAATCTCTAAGAAAGTCTGAACAACTACTGGTAGCATTTCCTGCAGGAAAAGAGGGGAAGGCTATATCAAAGCAGACTATTTCTAAATGGATAAGCCAATGCATTAATTTCTGCTATTTGCACCATGGTAAACCCAAGTTCAAGGGGATCAGATCACATTCCACCAGTGCTGCCTCTACTTCAGCAGCTTTTCTCAGAGGGGTCCCAAACCAAAGACATTCTAGAAGCTGCTACTTGGAGCTCTGTTCATACCTTCACAAAGCATTATCCTTTACCTCTCTTCTCCAAATCCAGGGCAGGCTTTGCCACTGCAGTCCTGCAGGGCCTTATAGCCGCTCCTAATGCTGTTTAGTTCCATCCTCCCATCCATAGCTTTGGGATTCTACCCAAATGTAATGACTGCAACAGTGAAACATGAAGAACATAGTACAGTTGTGTACACTTACCATAAATGTAGATGTTCGAGTGTATTCACTGTTGCAGTCCGGGTTACCCAACCGCCATCCCTCATTCTATACCTTTTCTTTCCTTCACTATACTCAAAAGCCTTTGTGGTGTATTTGCTTTTAGTTGAAGGTAAAGTTTATGTTTCTAAAAATGCATTTATATATTTACTGTTTATTTATATATATATTTTTGCTCCCCATTTGGGGGGCACCTGACGTCTGGGGCAAGAAAAACTGAATAAAATGGCGTTGGCTGCATGTTTTATACACCTGATGTCATGGAAGAGGAGTCAGCAACTAACGCAGGACCCAAGACATTGTTATTCAGGCCTACTGAGGGCAACCTGCCAGCAGATTTCCCAAATGTAATAACTGTAACAGTGAATACACTCGAACATCTACATTTATGGTAAGTGTACACAACTGTACTTTATTACGCCAACCGTATGCACGTGCAAAGTACAATATTACTACAGGCACTTTGTTCACTACATTCATTTCTTTGGATAACACTAACCTCTGTAGTGTATGCCATCAAGTGTATTTAGGCAGAAAAGTAAACTACTAGATAATATAACTGTATACGTTAAACCAAACTTTGAACATCCCAGTCAACAAAACGGAATGTACAAACACTGAAATGAAACATTTCCCCACACCCCACTAATCCCTTCAGCAGTATGTCTCCAAGTATGTACAAGCACCAAAATGAAACATTTCCCCCAGCAATCCATCCATTCCCTTCAGTAGTTAAAAGTATGCACAAGCAGTTATGCACCAAAATAAAACATTTCCCCCAGACCCCCATTAATGCCTTCAGTAGTATGTCTCCAAATATGCACAAGCACCACAATGAAACATTTCTCCCAGCAATCCATTCCCTTCAGCATTTGTAAATATGCACAAACACCAAAATGAAACATTTCCCCCAGACCTCCAGTAATCCCTTCAGCGGTATGTCTCCAAGTATGTACTAGCACCAAAATTAAACATTTCCCCCACTGCACCAATCCCTTCAGCAAGACAATTGCCGACAATGGCATTCATGATCATGGACTGGGATTTTGCATTTTTGTTAATCCATGAAGAAGACTGAAGGGCAGTGGTATGTGGTTAAGCAAACCATGGACTTTCAGGATGACAACAAAAATGTAGAGGCCTTATTACAAAAAATGTCTATCACCTCCCGTCCCTTCTCTCTCTATCACAAAAGTGTACAGTATAGTTCATAGGTTCATAGGTTCATACTAGGCTATCTGCCCAAGGGCATTTATAAGCCTAGCCCATAGTTATGTGGCTTGAATAAAAACTATGCCTATCATTTTGCTGTGCCTCTGTCAAGCAGTGACGCTGAAGTAATCCCTGGGGTATATCTGCAATCTCCCATCCATTGGTCAAGATTCCTCTTGAACAAGACCAGAGAGGTGCTCTGCCTCACATGTACCGGGATTTTGTTCCACAGCATAGGGAGTCTCTGGGTGATGAATCTGTCCCTCCAGCACGTTCTATTTATAACCGTGTCAAGGTTTAAGTCTCCGCCCTTGTGGTTCTGAGGGATCTAGATTTTTGAGGTGAAGCATATTCATCAAATCTGGGTTTGACATGGCCTTATATGTCAGGCACAGGTCACCTCTGAGCAAAGGTATGAGACTGAATAGAGCTGGAGTTCTTTCAGTCGGGCAGCATAAGACATATTTTGAGACCCTTTATCCTTTTGGTGAGGAACTTTGTGGCCTTTCAAGCTGCAGCAGGTGTCTGGTCAGATACATTCCGAGCGGGGCATTGTGCTCAATCATAGGTCTAATAAGTGATGAGTACAGGGGCGATGACCTCCCTTGATCTAGATGTGAATCCCTTCATGATCAGGTGGGTGATATAGAAGGTTTTCCTAACTACTTTAGCAACATGAGTGTCAAACGAAAGGCTACTGTCAACCTGGGTCCCCAGATCTCTGATGACTTTTTCTGTGCTCAGTGGATTGCCGCCTATATGGTAGCTAGGGGTAGCCTTGTTTTTCCCAAAGGGTATGACTATGCATTTTCCATGGCTCTGGCACCAGTTATCCATTTCTGTGAGGCCCTACACACACTCACTCACTCAACTACACACACTCACTCACATGAAAGAATACATAAGTACCATTTCATGGTAAAAATATTTAAGGGTCATTGTCAACTACTAGCTTGCTTTAGAGGTGAATTACAAGAACTATAGTTAACAATGTGTGACCAATAGAACAATAATGCAAAGGGGCACTAATAAAATGGAAAAAAAAACAAGCACAACTTTTGACAGCATTCTGAAACATGGATTCATGAATGCTCTTCTCTAAGGATAGCACCATTGTATTATTCATGTATTCCATGCAATGATAATGCTTGTAGAAAGCATAAATGAATTCCTCATACAGCAATTAATATGCTGTATGAAATTCGACATTAATGCAAAGGAAAAATAAAAACATGCAAAGCAGCATGTATACATAAAGATAAAGTACCTTATTTATGCATATCGCAAAACGGCATGAGCACTGTCACTGTAGGAAACAATTAGATGCTACTCGTCTGAATTATTGTACTTTATCTTCATTAAACCCTTCCTGTCACACTGCATAGCTATGCTACTGCCTCAAACTGCTTTGCCAATTGCCACATAAGTGTTAGCTTCATATGAAACACTAGCAGTACACTACACTACATGATAACTAATAAAGCCACCCCAACTAGAAAATAAATTTTATATATATATATATATATATATATATATATATATATATATATATATATATACCTAGACTACACAGTACTATAACAAAACAATAAATACACATATCTCAACGAAGCATATGTACACTGTATGCCACTGTTCTATGCTAGAAATCACAGCAGCTACTACATTTCAACCATCTAGCGATTGACGAATAGTCATAAAAGTAAAATAAGCAATAGCAACAGGTCAGGCGAGAATTAGAAATCCTAACTAGATTTATCATTCTACCTAACGTTCCATCAACCTTTATCATTATTTTCTGTGCTAAAAATATTAAACTGCAGTGCACTGCTTCTTCTTCCTCTTACCTGTATCATTTTACTGTTCTCAGTCTTGATTCATTGAAATCTGAAAACCGCATGTTTCAGAAGCGGAATTGAAAAATATTCAGAATCCATAGACGAATTCCAATAGGGTGGCAGCCTGCCTCACTATGCTGACATAATTGCGCACGCCCCTGCTCGCAATGATGTCGGCAAAGATTTCAACTTTAAAAAAAATTTGGGGAAAAAAAAAAAACAGGAAATTTGGGAATTAAAGGGACCAGTCATGAATTTGTGGCACCCCATTGTTTTGCCCTCAGAACCGGTAACTGCCGAGGAATTCGGTATAGTTCAGAGGTAGGGATAGATCTTTCTTTCCTAAACCTGTTTGTGATAGTGCCCAAGTTCAAAATGCTATCACTTCATAACCTGTTCCCACTTCTTTCTCATTTAAAATTCCTGGTAATGCCAAATTTAAAAGATGCGTATCATCATATCCCTATTCATCTAGACTGTAGGTGTTTCTTAAGGTTTTGTGTGTGTCTGGATCGCATTATCGGTCCTCTACCTTAACCTTTGGACTACTGATTGCACCAGGAGTGTTCACAAAGTGTCCATTGTTGTAGCTCATTCAGGTTACCAGTTATTCATATTTTTCCATATTTAGATGACTTACTTATCTCCGGTTTCCTCCCACTTCCCAAAGACATGCAGTAGGTGGATTGGACACACTAAACTGGCCCTAGGTGTGAGTGTGTGTGTGTGTGTGTGTGTGTGTGTGTCTCTCTTCTGTGGAAGGTTGGGCGCCAGGCTGGCAACTCGACACCGTAAAACTCCACTGCCAGTCATGAGCGGACAGATGATGCCCTGTGGCGACCCCTAACCAGGAAAAGCCGAAAGAAGAAGAAGAAGATGACTTCCTTATCTTTGCAGAGTCTTTTCCCAGGTTCTTTTCTCATGTGTCAGAAATCTCTCACTTCAGTGAGAGTTCTCTTACACAAGATGGGATTCATAGAGAACATTCAGAAGTCTTTTTTTGACTCCTTTACACAGGATTGTGTTCCTAGGGTGTGTGCTAGACACCTCAGTTTAAACAGCTTATCTTCCACAGGAAAACACAGATCTGTAGCTAGATGTATTTCTAAGGTTTTCCAGTTATTCTGAGGGAATACCTCAGGATTTTGAGTCTGTAGCATCTTTGATTCTCATGATACCCCTACCAAAACTCCACATGAGAAATATAAAGTGGTATTTGAAGCTTCTTAAGTCTCAGCACCAGCATCCTTTGTCTTTTCAAATTCCAGTGCTGGAGTTTGTCAGAAGAGAAATCACTTGGTAAGACAACAAATGTCTATAAATCCAGGTCTTCTCTTCTCAGTCTCTGCTTCAAAGCTGTCAGTCACCCGAAACATCTCAGAGTTTGCATAAGGAACAGTTTCAGGAGGGGATAAAAATGCAGGGTGTATGGGACACCAAGGACAGACACAAGCGCATAAATATAAAAGAGATGCTTGCCCTGATCAAGGAACTCAACTCTGAATCATCTTTTTTTCTGTAGGCCTCTCCAAGTTTTTACACACATTACTGCAGTCATGTGGTGCATCAAGAAGCAAGAAGGAACCAGGTTTTACCGGCTTTGCAGACTAGCCATTTTAGCTTAAGATATAGCTTCATGGCACAATGTCACTCTGCAGCTATCCTAAATCCCATCAGGAAAAATTGTGTGGCATACAAGCTGAGCAGGAGAAGACCAGACCCTCATGAATGGAAGCTAGATCTGGGGGTCTTCCAGGATTTGATCCACCTGTGGGAAGTTCCTCGAGTAGATCTATTTCCCTCCTTTGAACAATCAACTGGCAAGATTCTGCTCCAGACCTCCAAGCAATAGGGCCTGGAAAAGATATGCCTTTTCCTTTCCTTGGACAGGAATGTTCCTGTATACTTTTCCACTGATATCCAGGGTACTTCTGAAGATTCAGGAGGAATCCTCACAAATCATCCTGACTACTCCCTTCTGGCCCAGGCAGCAGTGGTTCTCCCATGTTTTGAAAATGTTCAGAGGCAATTACCACAAGCTTTGGAACAGAGTAGATCTCACAGAAGATCGGGGTGTTGTACACCCCAACCCCAGTGAAATTCAGCTGAATGCCTGGATGGTAAGATCTTAATACCGTTTAGGCACCTATTTACTGAGAACATGCAGCAAGTACTAATTGTGGCAGGAAATCCTGCTGCTAGAAAATCATTAATTAGCAAATAGAAAATGTTTACTAACTGGTGCAAATAACATAACCAACACCCATTCAGAGCTAGTGTTTCTCTGGTTTTACAACATTTGTGTGAGTTACTATCCTATGGCCTTTCATACTACTCCATCAAGATTCATTTATCAGCCATTTCAGCATGTCTGCCAATGGTTCCTCCTCTTTCAATGTATTCTCATATCAAAATATTTTGAAAGAGATTTTGCATAAGAGACCTCTGAGAAAACTGGTGGCCTTTCCTTGAGATATTAATTTTGTGTTAGAGAACACTTGTTCCATTTGAACCAGCAAATTTAGCTGACTTGAACAATGTCCCCTGCAGGAAGAGTATCTGAGTTGAAAGCTCTTATGATGGGTCAGCCGTATCTCATTTTTGTTAGAGACAGGGTTTCTTTGAGAACAAATCCTTTTTATCCCTAAAGTGGAATCCAAGTTTACTTTTAGCCTATCGTTTTCTTTCCTGAACCTAAAAATGAGGCAAAAAGGATGCTCCATAATTTGGATGTCCACAGGCAACTCGAGTACTGTCTTGATAGAACAAAATTTTTCAGACCCTCGATTCAGTTGGGAAGGTAAGAACAAGGGACAGTGTGTCAAAACAGATTATTTTGAAATTGTCTCAGGCTATTATCATTTGTTGTTCTCACTACAACAATATTGTTCCAGGCAGGGCAAAAGCCCACTCTCCCATGGCCTTGGCTGCATCTATGGCATTTTGGAAAATGTTGGATTTTAGAAATATTGTAGAAGCACATACATTTGCATGGCACAACAACCTTTATTCCTTCTCTAGGTCTTTTGCAGGCTTTGCTAGGACCATTCTACATAGTTTCCTTGACCTTTCCACCTCCCAAATGTAATAAGGTATGGTAATCTCATTATATAGCTAAGGCTGCTGTAGCAGAGATCAATATGATGAACATAGTGCAGTTGTGTAAGTAAGCTTCCATAACAGTAGATTTTCGAATGATCACTGCTGCAGCAGAGCAGCCACTCCCTCCCTCCATTACCCTTGTTTTTTATGCTAGGGTGTGGACATTTAGTTTGTTGTTCTTAGCAGTGGTCCTTCAGGGTTTAACCTCCCCCTCTGTTGGCATGACAGCTCTGAAGGACATGGCACCTAAACCTGTCTTTTTTAGTCAGCTCAGCTTGAGCTGACTAATGCTGTCAGTGCATGGAAAGTGCCCTGAAGCTTTAAAATGCAGGATATATGGCTAAGGCTACCACAGCAATGAATATTCAAACATCCACTATTATGATAAGTTTACTTTCACAGCTGTACTTTCCTGTGCATCATGACCTTGAGGAGAGCAGAACTGTTGCCCAGTGCCTTATAGTTAAGCTGTTTCTATTTGGGGTGGGGTTGGGGGGTGATGCATCTCTTTCCTTCATTAAGAAATGCATGCCTGTTTAGAAAAGCTTATGTAATTATCATAATTGCCCAGTAGCTTGTTGATGTGATGCTTGTTTTTTTTTTCCTTATGACAGGCATTACACTTTTTTTAATTACCTGTTTATTAACTTATCACGTTTTAAACTGTAACATAGGATTACATACATTAATAGAAAAGAAAACAAATTGTAAAACATTTTCCATTGTTGTCATCTTTTAATAGACATGCAAACTTTCTTTTTAACAATTTTCTTTCACTTCAACACAGTATAAGATCTGAAGTTGTCATTCTTCATCCGGTCATCACCAGTGGGTTCGGTTATGATCGTTCGGAACCGACTCAGCCGTTACTACACTCGTGGATTCCAAAAACCCTCAAGCACATCCCTTACCCATAATGCTTATGGTAGATTACCTCAGATTTTGTTTGCCACTTTCAGCTACAGAAGTGGTTTCTCCATATCACTCTCGGGCCATTCAAATTCAAAAGCTGCTAGAAAAAAGTCATCCAAGAAGTCCCACCAGATCAAGTAGGATCCAGATTTTATTCAAGGTTCTTTTTAGTGACAAGACAGGGGACTTGAGACAGGTTTTGGATTTCAGCAAACTGAATAAATCTGTTTGAAGAAACAAATTCCAGATGGCCACGTTCAGGCCATTCTTCCATTTTTAGGAAAGGATGATTGGAAGTGCTCTATAGATTTTCAGGATGCATGCTACCTTATAAAGATGGACAGATGTTCCAGAAGATTTCTTCACTTCTGGCTGGGAGCCAGCCATTACCATTTCATAGTTCTGCCCTTTGGTCTCACCATAGCCCCCAGGGTATCCACCAGATACATGGCAGTAGTAGCAGCTTACTTAAGACTTCAAGGATTCCAGGTGTTTCTGTACCTCGATCACTGTCTCATTTCTGCTGCTACCAGGCAACTTTTACTAACAGCAAAAAAAAAAAAGGTTCTACCATTAGACAACCATCCAGGCATCACAATTAACTTTGACAAATCCTCCCTGGAACCAACACAAAATGTAACCTTTATAGGAGTGTTGTTAGAAACAAGAACCTCCATTGCCTCACTCGCTCCATCTCAATTGGAAACTGTCCAGATTAAAGTCCATACTCTATTGCAAAGAAACAGAGCTCTCCAGCATGACTAGTTCTTCAAGCATTAGGATTGATGGCAGCCGCCATAACTCTTGTTCCCCTACCCAGGTTTCACATGAGAATATTGCAGTTGTTACTTGTGGTACAGTGGTCAACCCTTCAGATCCCTTTTCAATGCCAATATCAGTCACCAGCATATGCAAAAGACATCATCTATGGTGGATTCAGTCAAGCCAAGTTCGACAAGGATGCCCATTCATTCCCCCCTCAGCCCAAGGCCACAGTGACCATGGATGCTACCCAGCTTCGGTGGGGAGGTGCATTGCCAGGGAAAGACAGTCCAAGGCACTTGGTCCCCCACAAAGACCACTCTGCACATAAATGTTCTAGAGATGAGAGCAGTGCTATTGGCATTGTGAGCATTTCAGGACTGTCTACCTCCAGGGATGATTGTGATTCAGACAGACAACATGTCAGTGGTCTGGTACATTAACAAACAAGGGGAACCATATCTTATCCCTTATGCCGAGAAGCCCTCAGAGTATGGCAATGGGCGATCTCATCCAACCGCTTTCTGATTGCAATGCATATTCTGGGGGAAGTCCAGTGTGATAGCAGACAGATTGAGCAGGTGCATCCTTCTAACTCATAAGTAGTCCCTCAATCCAAAAGTGTCTTGAAAGGAATTTCAGCACATGGGACCAGCCTTGCTGCTTCAACCTTTTTTCCTCCCCTCTGAACAACATATGCAGCAGCTACTTTGCCCTCATTCCCCATAGATGGAATTAACAAGGTACGCTCCTCTCCACAGTCAGCAACCTGGTCTCCTTCACACCTTTCCTCTGAACCCACTAATTCCCAAATTTCTATAGAAAGCAGCCAAGTTGAAGAGCAAAGTCATCCTCATTGTCGCCTTCTGGCCTCCACAGATTTGGTTCCGTTTCCTATGTCCTCACCTAGTGTGAAGACCATGGATTCTGGATCCAATTCTGGACCTCCTATCACTCCTGATAGGCATCAGTCACCCAGACATTACAATTCTCAGGCTGACAGCTTGGTATTTCCAATTCCATTAGTTGCCAGACACAATATGCTCTCTTCCCCAGTTAAACACGTACTTTTGGCGTCTTATAAACCATCTACAGGTAAACTTTGCACCAGTAAATGGAATAGATTCGTTCATTACATCTCCCTGCGTCACCTTGACCCTTTTTCAGCACCAAGCCATAACATTCTTCACTTGCTAGCCTGCATTTCAATGATTGCACTTCCACTTCTATGGTTAAAGTTCAACTGGCAGCCATACTTCTCAACTGTCCAGATTTTCGCAGAATGTCCAAATTTTTGGCATATATTTTTGGTGTGTTCCTCATAAAATTTGTGATTTTCTGGCAAATCACTGGGATGACCAGAGGATTGAAGTCACTAAATAATGACATACATTTGAGTCTCAGACTTCAAATCCTACAGAAAATGCATGTTAGAGCAAACTCTGTTACTCTAGTAACTTTCAAGTTTATAACAGCAATATTTAAAATATGCCCCTATTTTTGGGCCTTCTCCCCCCATTTTTTTTGGGCTTTGTCCAGATTCCTTGCAGTAAGTGGTTGAGAGGTATGCTGGCAGCCATCCCTAATTTTCACAGTTGTTTCCATGGATCATCCGTTGCCTTGCATAGACTTTCTAAAGCCTTTTTAAAAGATGCCCTTCTATTAAAGCCTCCTTACAAGGACCCAACTCCTCTTTAGGACCTAATATTAATATTGCGGGCTTTGACACAATCCTCTTTTGAGCTGGCCTCTAGATGCGACCTGAAATTCCTGTTTTGGAAAACTATCTTGTTAGTGGCCATCACCTTGGCTAGAAGAATTTTGGAAATTCACACGCTTTCATCTAAACCACCATATTTGATTTTTCTCAAGGATAGAGTTTCTCTCAGGACCAACCCATTCTTCCTGCCTAAGGTTGTGTCAGAAACCAACCTTAATCAGTGCATTAATATTCCAGTGTTTTTCCCAAATTTTTCTAATAAGGAGGAGTACACATTACAATTGTTAGATGTTCACAGACAACTCAGGTTCTATCTTGACAGAACTAAGGCCATCAGTAAATTTGATCAGCTATTTGTTTCCTTTTAACATATCAAATTGGGAAAGCCTGTTAACAAAGTAACCTCAACTAAGTGTGTTTCCTTTGTTTATAGGTGGAGAGATGTTTCTTTACCTACACAAACTAAAGAGCATTCAGCTAGAGCAATAGCTACTTTTGCTGTCTTCCAGTCAAGAACTTCCATGGATGAGATCTGTGCAGCAGCGACTTGGGTGTCTTCCCATACCTTTATTACAATTATAAATTAGATCTGATCTGTAGGGGTGAACTATTATTTGGTTCGATGGTGCTCAGGAATAGGCTTCCTTGAGTCCACACAGGGTTCCAAGTAGCTGGGGACTGTCCCAATGTTGATCATCATGACAGGATGTAGACTGACAATTTCAGTTAAAGAAGTTATATCTTACCATAACATTCCATCTGAGCTATCCTTCATCTGTCATCAACTTCCCTCCCTCCTCCCCCAGAAAGATTTTACTGGAAGAAGGGACGCTTACCAGAAAGTTTCCTTTTGGAACATTCTTCTAATCCAGATATGGTCTCTTTCATTATATTTAAGTTGTCTTTCTCTCATCAGCAAACTCTGTCTGAGGTAATCTGTCTTGACCATTATGAAAAAAGGATGTGTTTGAGAGCTGTAGTAATGGCCTAGTTGGTTCCCAAGGATCGGAACCAAACCCACTGCTGATGACAGATGAAGATGGACAACTCAGATTTAATGTTATGATAAGACATAACTTCTTTTTTTCAGTTCTTGCCTTAATTTAAACCTCACCCCTTCTGAACATTATAGTACATTTACTGTTCCCACAGGTTGCATTTATTTCTTTGAATTTTGCACTTTCCCTTTCCTAAATATCCCTTTACAGCATCCAGAACTTGGTTTGTCTAGAATGGATTTTGATTTCCATTTTCAGTCTTATGGCACCGACCATAAATATATCTTATATATATATATATATATATATATATATATATATATATATATATATTTATTTATTTTCACTTCAGTATCTCAAAATACTGAAATCTCGAATTTCAGTATCTCGAGACTGTAAAGTCGAAACAGCAAAACCACGAAAGTACTACATACCGAAACCCAAAACAAAGATATAATATCGAATATCCCTAATTCCCAAAGTATCGAAATATCAGCATCTGACTTTATTAACAAAGTTATCCGCCCAGTGTCACTTCAAAATAATGTAAAGTGCAGAAATATCCAATCCATAGCGTCGGACCACAACCGAAATAACTTCCACCTCACTGTCACAAGTCTCCTTTACAACACCAGAATGCACGCCCATGAGTCTAAAGTAACAGGCTGTATCACAGCGACCATCAAGTGTATCCAACTTGCTGTTATTGGCACATAATATACATAAAATAAACATTACACTTCAAATATTGAGCACCTGTAGAAACATACGCCAAGTAAAGCAAGATAACGTAAATGCCGTATATCATACAGAGCGTGAACTGTATATCAGTTGTCCTTGCAGTCACATACCTGTCGCTAAATACAAGTAACACATTACATTTTTAACAACCTCGCAATGGGTAGAAGAAACTCCTTCGTAGTGTACGTATCCTTATGCTGCAGTACATTTTCAAACTGTGTATGCCTTTTCTGAATGAGATGACACTTAGGCAACGATGGATTTCCACAGCTCATGCACACTCGCAGCTCCTCTACCCTGTCCTGTTTCCTTGCCAGCACACTCATTAGTACCCTTAAATCTGTTGCCCTATGTCCTAGAAGAGATTTCAACCTTTGGTGCCCCACTTAGACACTATTCTGTGTTTGTGGTAAAAAAGGCGTATTCACCTCACTTATATTCCAGAATGATACTGGAAATAGTGGAGGAAACCTGCTAAAACCATTGGTCCTAGTACAAAATTTCCTGCCTTTGCCAAGAATGTACCAATCACCAAAGTATTTTATCGAATCTTTACCTTCAGGTGAGATATATATATCTTTAATCTTAATCTTTAATCTTTAATCTTTAAGTAACTGAAAAGCAGACAGAACCTCATTCTCAGGCATAAATGCTAGGGCTACTTAGACATTTTGCATGCAGCTGAAACAACATATTTGTAGTGTAACTGTGAGCAAGTCCCAATTGTTTACCTTCCTCCATATATTCTGCCCGAAGTGAAATAGGCATCCTTTTGCAGTGACACCCTGCATATTTAAACCGACACTCCTTTAAGCAGCGATCTCAAAGTCATTTAAAATATATCTGACATGCAGCTCATAACCCTCGTAACTGCAGAACACAACTCCACATATAATTATTTGCCTTTAATGACTTCTTAGTCATCAAACAAAACAATAGTGGGGCACTTTTATGGAATTGTCCGTACTTTACCAGTCCATGTATGCTATACAATTGGCGGTAAAGAATTCCTTTGTAAAAAAGTGTACCATCTACTAACCATATCGTGGCAGTACTCCGGTCTAGCATATTTTGTTGTGTACTAAAGACAAGCACAGTAGTATCAGTACAACTGTCACTCATTGATTTTCTGAAAAACAATCCAGATTTAGTGGGGAAATCACTAATGTTTATGTTTTGCAGTTTCATTATATTTTTGGGGACACCTTTAGTATCTTTCCTACAAACCCTACGTACTTGCTGTAGTAGGGCTTTACGGGCAGGTAAACTCGGAGTTACACTACTAGATGTAGCGGCTAATAAATCATCCACTATTACATAGGGATTTGTCAAGTGATAATTTAGATTTCATTCTCAGTTCAGAACACATTCTGTAGCATTCTACCTCAGCAGGATCCCCTGCGTATATGTGACTAACATACTTTAGTAGCTTTTCCCCATCAGGCACACTAATAGAGATAACCCTACCTGTACATTTCTGTACTTGTTTCCATTTGCAACACCAGTACGATTTTCCATTTACTACTTTTTCTCTGTTCAACACATTTCCATCTAACAGGAGCACAAGACCTCCTTTTTGTGAGATTGTTGTCTTATATATGGCTCCTATTGTCCCAGGTGCAGTCAGACACTTCTCAGCCATAGCAAACTTCAGTACTGCTGAATTGCTGAGTGTTTACAGTGTTTACAATTCACAATTTTAAATTTCATGCTTTTCGGCTGTCAAAATTTCAGTATTTCGAGATTATGAAGTGAATCTATATAGATATATATATATATATATATATATATATATAGATAGATATATAGATATATAAATATATATATATAGTTATTTATATATATATATATATATATATATATATATATATATATATATATATATATACACACACACGCGTGTGTGTGTGTATATGTATCTGTATAAATATTTATATATATATTTGCACATATGAGCATTAAATGTGTAGCTCTAAAGTACTACTTCAAATCAGGTAACCCTAAACCACTTTGTTCTAAAGGGCAAATCAGCTTGTCCTCCTTAATTCTCTCACACTCGCAAAGTGCATTTGTTCATCTTTGTATTAGTTGTCATTCACAGTTTCTCCTCTGATTAATAAAAATATGCCTAACCTCTATATAAGATCAAGATGAATAAAAACATTTTTCTATTTGTTATAATGTTATCCTAATCGGAAGCTTCTAGTTTCTCAATTTTTTTATTTTCTTATATTTAGTTTCTTCTTACATATCCTTTACTTCTGGAACAGAATCCTTTTTAATTGAAAAACTTTAGCACTTCATCTTATGTCTCCTTAAGTATGGGTATTGTTGAACCAGTTTACCCAACAGTATCTACTTTACTGCTATACCTTTTGTTTTATCTTAATTTATTTGATAACCCCAAAGAGCTTAAAACTGTCTCAAAGTATTCCATAACAACAAAATGTCCTTTTCTAGATCTGTCAAGTGCAAAATAATATCATGTACTAATAAAGAGTAACATACCAGTTATATTCTTGAATTTGTGAATTCTTTATTGTCTTTGCCATCAGCTGTGAGTGTAAAGCAGGTAATAGATCTCTGCCTAGTTTCCTCTGTTCAGGCATAGCTGATTAGGGAGGTAACATCCAACCTTAATTCTTCCCCAGACTCTTCCTCTGTTTTGCTTATTAACCCCATTATTCTGCCAGGAGATACAAATACTTTCTTTACCCTGTTAGTTGTTGTTGTGTCTTTCGGCTTTTTCCCGGTTAGGGGTCGCCACAGTGGAACTCCGGTCCGCTAATAATTGGTAGTTGATTTTTACGTGCCGACTTACCAGCCCTGACGCACAACCTTCAACGAAGGTACGCACATTCACGCATGTCTCCACGCAGAAGACGCTCTAGCTGAGAATCGAACCGGACAGCGTCTTACTGTGAGGCGACAACGCTACCGCAGCACTGTTAGTAAAACCCCAAATGACGTAGTATTTTGTCACACTCTTGCTTCCATCTTGATTGTCATTCCTCTGTTAATGTTAGCAAATGTTTGCCACCCCTACACAAAACTACATTGATCCATATATGTCAACTTTGATAACAACGTTGCCTTTATTTTAGTTAGTGTAGACTTAAACACTTTGTAATTTAATTGTAGTTTAAAATTCAAATGAGTGTATATGAAGTTGGATATGAATGGTCTTTACCCTCTTTGGGTAATACAACTACAGTGACTTTCTTTCAAGATGCTTATACCCCTTTAAAATACTCTTTGATCTTTACCACATTCCTCCCTCCTGACTTCCTTGCTTTTACAGAAAATACTGTCTGTTCCTGGAAACTTCTCTATTAAATGAGTATACATTGCCATTGTTATCTCATATCATCCTGTTGTCTTAGTTAACTATTGAACCCTCATCCACATCTAAATTTGGCATAGTTAATTTTATAAATATTTACATTTGTGTTTTTTTTCTTGGTTTATCCATTTCTCTGTGTTAGAAATTTTCATGAAATTATTAATTTTTTAAAATTTGTTAAGGATGCGTGAGTGCGTGTGTGTGTGTGTGTGTACAGCACCCTTTTTTTTACTCAAGCATATGGTTAGAAATACCCCCATCTTCCCTTTAGCATTCTACAGTTGAACCTGTTGCTGTTCTTTGAGATTCCCATTCTTCTGCAATACTTTAACCTTTGTTTATTCCTCTATACATTTCATGTTACTCCTTTCACACATATCTTTCTCTGTTTTTACTAGGTTTTCTGGCTTCCCAAATAACTCCCTTCCCTAATAACTCTCCAGTCATATCTACTGCGCATTCCTTAATTCCTGTCCTTTGAATAGATAGAGTAATCACCAGTATCTCATTTTTACGTCCTTACACTGCATCTTTATCTTAGCTTTTTATTGGTGCGCGATCTGTTGTAGTTTTTCAGATTGGTCTCAGTTCTTTCAATTCAGTACATATTTTTGTGTGAAATACAACTTCTGTCCAGATTAACCCAGTAATTGTGTTTTGGAGAATAATATGTAAATTCTGAGTTCCTGTTTGAGTTATCTTCCATGCAAAATATTCTCATATACTTCTTCAGAAATCTCCACTTTCTTGTTAGATTTTCCCTAGATACAGCCTCACTATTGGAAATCATGTTCTAGTCTCTTCCCATAACTAATAGGTTCTGCTGAAAGCTTAGTTTTTTTCCCAAAAATGTCCTTAGCTCTGTAATAGTTCTAAGTGCAGTGCAGGTACATGCCAACATAATCCTCTTATCTTTCCAGTAACACCGACATCTTATTGTAACAGTTCTACCATTGTTGTCTTTTCCCACTTCTGTCACTACTGGAGCCTCTGTTGTGATAAGTATTATTACTCCCTTTTTCCATTGTCCTTGAAACTCTGCTGAATGTCCCTCCTGAAAAACTGTCTGTTTTTATCTGTATACATAAGACCATTTACTTTACATGTTAATATTGACGAAAAGCCATTCTGATAAAAAGGCCATTACTTCCACATTATTCATAACATTTCTTTTGACTATAAGCTTCCAACTTGCTTCTAAGGTGTGCATACACACAAATGTTTGACAGATTGATATTTTATGTGGTTGCATGTTCTCAACTCTGTTTGAACCCTTGTTACACTTTTGTAGGCTATTTAGCTCAGTAAAAACACTCAAAAAACCTAGTACATTTTAAAGCTGTACCCCTTTTAACTGGAGGCAAACACGTGAAACATGAATTTATATATGCTTTACAAAAGGGAAGTTAAACCCCTCAATTTAAGAGCAATTGCCCCAAATTGATGACTGCATTTACAGGTATTACCTGTTCTAAAGATGGGGTAAGCATATCAGAGACACAGATTGCCGTCTGTTATCTCATCTATGCTACCCTTCCAGATGTTAACAACTTCTATGGTTTTTATTATACTTGTCCTTTTAACCTTAAGAGAAAGTGCACTGGCTACCGTTAATAAATAAAACAAAAATGTCTCTGTAAAAGTTAATTATAAAACACCTTGTAAGTGTCATTCAGAGCACATTGTTCAGAACTTTGATGATTGTTATCTCATCTATGGTACCCTTCCAGATGTTAACAACTTCTATGATTTTTATTATACTTTTCCTTTTAACCTTAAGAGAAAGTGCACTGGCTACCGTTAATAAATAAAACAAAAATTCTCTGTAAAAGTTAATTATACAGCACCTTGTAAGTTTCATTCAGAGCACATTGTTCAGAACTTTGATGATTAATTGCTTGCAGAAGCAGGCTTCTTGTCTTCAAGTGGAAGTGTTTGCTAATAAAAAAAAAAAAGGCTAGTAACTTTGCAACAGCAGGAACGAACCCCTACCGATTTCATTCAGGACTGTTCATGATGAATTACTTGCACCTGTTTGCTCCTTGTCTCTAGTTAAAAGCAAATGCTAATGGAAAATAAATAACTTATGCAAATGCCCTTTAATTAGAGCTTAAACTGTATACTAATGCAGAAGAAAAAGCTACAGCTTTTCATGGCTTTCTTCATTTCCTCATTTTTTATCAGGTTTGCTTAAAAACACTTTTGTGTAACTTAGACTAAATTAATTAGTGTACGAACAGTACTCTTTTACATCCCAACCCCAACAGCCCAAGATTACAACATTATCTTGCTGCTTTCCAAATTTTATCTTTTTGAAGTATAAAGCCTTGATACATTACAGTTAAGAAATAGTACAGTCTTACTTTAATGTCACTAACTTATATAACAGTCAGTGATAAACTCACCCACATTACATTTAAAATAGCTCTGACTGCATGTTATACAGTACTGATTTACAGTATAAAGTGCAGTTCACACCATGAACTTCACATACAAATAGAAGAACAGAAATTTGCAGTTACTTGTTCAGCCTCTTTGGTGACTTTCTAAATGTTACAGAGTGAGGGTTATGCTTTACAGTTCTCCCACCTGTTTAACATAGTCATCAAATAACCTTTTTCAACCACTTTTTCTAACATTGTCACAGTGCATTTGTCTATACTATATCAGAATGTTTTGATGCTTTGCAGTTCCCATTTATTCATTAATTTTACATTGTTGCTGGACTTCTTGGTGAATATTTCAATCTCCCATCACTGGTCTGTGGTTTAGGGTAGTCCTGATTCTTGTAGTCAGCTCTGGTGTTTTTTCCTGTCATTCAAGCATTTTTCCTTAGGAGCTGTAGAAGAGGCTTCACTGGCAAAGAGCTTTGCTATTGTCAGAAGACTAAAAAGCAGATACCCTTTTAGCTTGCTAGTCCAGTCTTTGTTGGCCAAACTTTATTTCCTCCTTAACCTTTTCTGTGTTCAGACTATGCATGTTCTTCCAGTAAAGAATATCTGGAGGCAGCTCAGTGTAGCAACTTGAATTTCATACATGCCTCTTAACACCACTTGATTGCCAAGATAAACTTGCTTCCCTTCTGCCTGATGTACAGGGAATAATCATTTTCCAGAAACACTCTGGTGTCCCCAGTTTTTAATATGTTTCCCTTCTGCCACAGGATGTTACGAGCAGCTCTTTGAGCTGTTATATTTCTTTTGCTGTGGGGAGGGAAAATGCTTGTGGCTGACAAAACAGATGCTTTCCAATGGGATTGGCAGCCTCATTACTTCTTGCTTGCAGTCAATGCTGCCAGGAGCTGCAGCCAAAATGCAGTCCCCCAGAGGAATGGCAACCTGCAGTGCTTATTGCAAGAATGTCTATATTGTATTTATTCTGGGACCCCTTGATCCTTGGCACAAACCTTCCTTAAAACTTATTTGTCTTACAGGTCGGGGAATCAGGCTACTTTTGGAAATGGCTCAAGCCATTTGATTTGATATCTGGAGCAGTCCTTCTACAGCTTCCAACCTTGTCTGTACTGTTTGTGCTCCAACCATTTGATTTACTTATAGGTGTATCAGGAATACACTACCACCATCCTCTTGTAGATTAGTGGTATTTTTGTTAGCAGCAGCTTGAATTCACAATAACTCAGGCAAGTATGCATTTTTATATCAGCTGTTTAAAAATGTGGTGTCAAATATGTGTCGTTTCTCAATACGCAAGTAACGGATTGTTATGACTTTATGAGAGGGAGAGCAGTTTCAGGATCCATGAACAAATGTGCTTATGTACTGGGTGTGTTACTTCATAGAGTATGTTTAAGTGGTAGAAACTTGTTTTAGTATGTAAATGGCATTGCAGGTAAAGCTTCGTGTTGATCTTTATCATTGCTGTAGTAGCCTAAAGCTAAAAGGGTTACATCTTGCCCAGGGTGTAACATCTAAACAGTCTCCCGAGGTCTCTAGCTCCCCTACACACACGTGCATAGGCTACTGTGGCATTAACTCCAAAGAGAGGAAACAGTAGTGTGGACACTAGAAATACCGTGTATTTTCTTGATGCCCTTGAGAGTCCTCCTCACTGGATCAGTGATTGACTCTAATCTTCCATTGCTGGCAGAGAAGTCCCCTTTAGGGAACTTTTCCAAATAAGATTTTAATTTTTGTTTGCTTTTTGACTAAAAGGGGCACCGCATGTGTTTACTTTTTTACCGCAAATATATTTTATTTATATATATATATATATATATATATATATATATATATAATATACACACACACACACACACATATATATATATATATATATATATATATATATATATATATATATATATATATATATATTTTTTTTTTTTCAATCAGCACGCCACCTACACTTTTCAGTCTCACTTCATCCATTATCTCATCAAACGATGTGTCCACACTCAACACCATTGATCCTCCCAATCTTCCTTTCTTTCCTAATCCTTTTGCACTTAACTTCCTTCCACACAATACACCACAATTTAAAACCTTTACCTATCACCTCAACCATAAGTCCACCTACATTTAGCTGCCACCTAATTCACCTAGGGCTTATTGCATTATACAACCACTCTGCTACTAGATTTAAACTAATAATTGAAGTAAATGCTAAACTTAGCCTAAAAACTCTATACAGACATCCCATACTTAAAAGAAAACTAATAACCACAAACCTATCTCTCAATAAAGCAAAACGTCCCCTATGTGGGGACATCCACCCCAACCCCAGACCAACCCTAAATCCCACAACCCAACAAACCCAGTAAATCATTCACCATAGCAACCTTTAACCTGCAAAGTATCAGGAATAAAATTCCAGACTTCCATGCCTGGATTTCACACAGTAGGTGAAATATAATAACCACAGAAACGTGGCTTAAACCATATATAAAAAACTTATAATTTCTACACCTGGTACTCCTGCTTAAGATACGACAGACCCTGTAAAAAAGGTGGAGGTGCTGCATTAATTTACCCAAGTCATTTCACATTAGTACCATATACCAACCCCACCCCACAATTTGCATCTGCCAAAATTGTTGTAGCTTTCCTACAACAGAATATCAGTAAAATCCTCTGCATCATTGGAATCTGTATCCCACCAGGCATTAATATACCCATCCTAGAACAAATTATTCTTGTCTGGACATCAAAAACCTTTACTAGTGAGACAATTATCCTTGGAGATGTCAACATAGATTGGGACAGAAGTCCCAAAGAAACCCTCAATAATTTAAATGTATTCAGTTGTACCCAGCTTATCAATGAAGTAACTAGACCCAACAAAACAACAACTAGTGCCTCCATCATAGACTGGATACTAGTCTCACACCCAGACAAAGTAGCTCCAACAAGGACTCTACCTCAGACCATAAGTGATCACCTCCCAGCATGCATAATACGTAAATCCACCCTAGACCCCAGCCAACACCAGTACTGACTAACTAGAAATATCTCCAGTTTTGACCAGACAACTCTGAATGACACCCTGGCACAAGTAAACTGGAACATACTCAAAGTTCTCCCACTAGATGAAGCTGTTGAATTATTTAATTCAACCCTCTTAGATATCCTGAACAATCTAACTTCCAAACGGCAAAAAAGAATTAAAAACAACAATGCTTACCTGGCTTACTCATCCCACAAAACAACTGATGTCTAAAGGAGACAAATGTTGGAAGCTTTGGCAAAAAACAAAGACCCCCAATACCTCCTACAATTCAAACAACTTTGTAATCAAGCAAAGCGTGCAGTAGTAAAAGACAAAAAACAATTATATCTAACCAAAAATCTCATAAACAAAACCCTAAGAAATTCAGGAATACAGTCCCAACCCTACTTAACCCAGGATCCAGTAACAACCCCATATCCTGACCCACACAAATCTCCCACAGAAATTGCCACGATATTCAACTCACATTTTATAGATTCCATTGCTAAACCTACAGGAAATTCCCCTCAAATAAATATCACAGCACACTCACCAAATATAAACTCCACCCAAACTTCACCTTTCCCCCATCCCTACCTCAGCCATTGTGAAACTACTCCTTAAACTCAAACCATGTAGTGATGCGCTTGATAACCTACCTCCAACATACCTGCAGATGTCAGCAAAGTCTATAGCTTATCCAGTTAGCATACTTATGTGTAGATCTCTCCAAGAACAAGTACCCACTATTTGAAAAAAAGTTTATATTCTCCCACTCCATAAAGGTGGCCAAAACATAGATTTCACCAGTTTCTGACTCATAGCAATCCTTTCCCCTCTATCCATAATTTTAGAAAAATATATTCACAATCAACTCCTGAAGCATCTCCTAGACAATAACATTTTGTCCCCCACCCAACACGGTTTCAAACTTGGACACAGTGCCACCACTGCCCTTATATCATTCTTGGACACTGTAAACTGTGCAAGAGACACAGGGAAAATTGTGTCCTCTTTATTCCTCGACCTATCAAAGGCATTTGATACCATCTCACATACCCTACTACTCGCTAAACTATCTAACCTAGGAATTTCACTCCCTACCTTAAATTGGTTCTCTAACTACCTTACAGGTAGACAACAAACAACAAAATGGGATCAGTACTTCTCACCTTATCTCCTGATATCAACAGGAGTTCCCCAAAGCTGTATACTTGGGCCCCTCCTTTTCAGCTCATTTGTTAATGACTTCCACTCTTCACTGTCCCAAACCTCATGTATTCAGTACACAGATGATTCCACCATCATCTGCTCTGCCTACTCCACCAGTGAACTCCAAAACCTAACTCAAGTTACCTTCTCATCCACAGAAACATGGATGAACAACAGTCATCTAGCCCAAATGCTAGCAAAACCAAACTCTTTCTATTTACCCCTAAAAGATCCTCCCCCATAAACAGATCAGAATTTACTATTCAGGCTGAGAACAGCACTGTCATCAAAGTACACCCACACTAGCCTCCTTGGAGTTACTATCGATGAAAATCTCTCCTTACACCTTCATAAACAACATCAGAAAGACTCACAGACACATAACTTACCTCAACCACTCAGCCAACAAAGCCTAGCAGCTTCCTTTCTTTTACCATTTCAACTATTGGTGACCCCCTTTTACAATAAAGTAGCAAAGTTTGCCAGCAATACTACACATACCTCCCATCACTGTATATCCCTTCAAAAACTCAACTGGCTCGAACTACCTCACTTCTTAACTTACCTACAACTCACCACTGCACATAAAATCATAACTAAACCATAAGATTGCCCATCCCTAACCTCACTAATGTCCCCCTACAGCCCCGCTAGATACCTCAGATCAGAAAATAAATGTTTTCTAAAGGTAGAATTGCCCAGCCTTACAGCTGGCCAAGCCCTTTACTCCATTGCTGTAGTCAAGTTGTGGAATTCCTTACCCACCACAATCAGAACCACTTCTAACCACGCCATTTTCAAGAACTCTCTGCAAGAATACCTCTCCAGACTATGGCTCTGTACATGCTCAAATAATTATTCCAGCATTACATGAAACTAGAAACGTCTTCTAACAACTTTAACACTTTGAAATATCTATCTTGACTTAATTTAACTCTTCTCCCTCTCAGTTTTATGCATCCTCAGCTACAAGATGAAATTTAAAGAAAAGAAAGCCTAATTCTAATTGTATATCAACATGTATGCATTGTACCTGGATGTAAATCATTGTTATTTTTGTGCTTTGTATAATATTGCTTACTAGTAACTTGAATCTGTTAACAGTTGTTATGTAACTTTATCTCGTCAATGTATATGTAATATATGGAGCTTTTCTACCCGGGCCTGCACTGAAAACGGGCACTCCTAGGCCCAGTGTACTATTCTGGAAAATAAGCTCAAATAAAATAATTATCATTCCACAGGATATTTTTAGCTGGGCCTAATTATCTCTGTCTTGGGCACCTTTTTGTTGTAAACTGTTGCTTTTGTACTTTTTGTGTTTTTAGCTGAAGGACTTTGGCATTTGTATAGGAAGGTAAGTGTGTGTTCAGTGCTTGTGTACACTTACAACATACCTTCTGGCCTTCTTCTCTCAGCTACACTTACTTACACTTAGGGAAGGTATTCCTAGATATTTGGGGAAATAAGTGTACTGTTTGTGTGTTTATTTTTGTAATTATTGGCACTGTTGTAGGAAAGGACTGTTGTAGGAAAGGGTAAGTGTATGTAGTTCTTGTGGACACGTGAGTGAATATATATCTTCTGACTGACTCCTTCCAGCTGCTCTTACAGAAGTGGACAGGCCTCTCTCAGCAGGAACATGAACTCTTACTGGTCTTATGGTTCCTTCCTTAATAATGCAAACTAAAAAAAAATCTACTAAACAGCCATTACCTACTCTGCGGGCTGTCTAATTTTCTCAGATGCTAGTCAGTGACTGTGCAGTGATGATTTCTCACTGGTTTCTTTGGGACCATCTGATGTAGCCCCTACTACTTTCATTGACTGGTAGTTAGCCATGTCCTCTGCACCTGTTCCATTGTCCATTCCAGACATGGAAGTGCCATTTTCTTTGTTCATGGGTGTTCTTCCTTGGGTGACTAAGGTAAGAGACCTTGTTCCCATTTTGAGGTGAAATCCTTCACTCTGTCTCCATCCAGAGATATCCCTAGAAAAAAAGACACAAAATTCGACATGATTCTTAAGAAAACAGTATTACTAAAGATTAATTACTTACCTTGACTAAGGTCTTACTGCAGGTTTTGAATCCTGTGGAACATCAGAGAATTTTGAATTTAAATTATAGTTCCAGTATTTCTCAGGATATTTTAATAGAGGACTCTAATAAAGATATAGATGGGGTTCATCTTGTTTTCTTCACAAGATCCCGACACTGATTCTGAAGATGGCTACTGCTTAGTTTCTTCTCTAAAGAGATTTCCTTTGCTGCGACTGTTGAGAACGAATAATTTGTTTCAGTGGGACCAGTTGCATGTTCCATCTTCTCTAAGGAATTATGACATGTTGCAAGTGGATATGCACAGTCTGCACACATACATATGCCATCTTTGGGGATGCTTGCAGTAATCACGATGGTCAGCTTTCAGTCCCCAAAAAAGTAGACACACTTTATAATTAAGTTCATCAGTCTAACAAGTAGTTGTTTTCTCATGTTATATCTGAACCAGCAGTTTTTATTTCTTCTTTTTCTGCTGCTAATTAGTTTTTGTTTTATGCCAATCCTTCTCCTTCTGTTAAGGATTGTACATCCTTTGACAAGTTTGGGGAGAGAATCTTTTCTCCTTTCATTCTATGCTTTAGAATTTTGAAGTACCAGGCTCATATTTTGAAGTATATGCTGGCTTGTGTTGACAGCTTGAGGAACTTTGCCTTCAGAAAGTAGATCATTTCTAAATCCCGTTATTCCCACCCTTTCTTAAGTGTGTAAACATTCTTTAATGTGTGCGCATGATTGTGCTATGTTCAGGGTTACAGCTGCTATCATTGTGATGAGATGTTTTGCCTACGTACATGTCCAGACTTTTTCAGAAGATGTTAAATATCAGATGTTGAATTCTTCTCTGTGTAGGGAGATTTTGTTTAATTCTTCTGCTGCCCAGCTACTTAAACAAGTTAATGAAAGAGGCAGATTGATTGAGGGAGGTTGCAAAGAGGGATAAGCCTCCACATCAGGATGATTGTTTCAGCATTCCCTCCCAACACTACTACTTCTGTCCCAGAAACTGTTTCTCATTCTTCTTCCTTGGCAGCAGATTGCTTCAGAGAAGTGGGTTCTGAAAGTAGTCGAAGGGGGGGTGATAGATGGCACTGAAAACCTGCCATCTGGCTTTGTCCTTTTTTTCGTTTGTTCCTGTACTGGATCCAGACTCAGATCTGACTCAGCCGCAAACACTAGACTGTCAGATCCAACTTACAAGCTGCTGCTTTTACCCATAATGCCCAAGTCAACTAACTGTACCTCAGATCTCGTTTGTTGCTATAATGCTACAGACATAGGTCCTACTCTGAGAGCTTTTTTTAGGTATTTTTCTAATTATTGTAAGTATTTTTTTTTGCTTTTAATCTTTCCCATCAGTATTTAAATTTACCCACCTCTCTCTCCCAATTGTTTTTTGGTTATGTTGACCGATAGCCTTCTCCTCCTGTTTTCCTTTGATGTCTTGTTCTAACTTTTAGTAGCCTTTTTGGTAACATTGTTGGTATTTTCCTGTACCTCTTATTTTTTTCTACACCCTAGAAGGTATTCTCTTCTACCATTGCTGGTAGCTAACTTAAAAATCCATCTTTTTCTTACTTTCCACCTTCTACCTTTGCTCTCTATCTCGACCTTTGTTATTTTCTTCTTTAGATATAGTCGACAAACCGATAGGCTCTAAAAAGTGCACTTCATGTGGGCATAAGATCCCTAACTCCAATGCCCACAGGAAGTGTGTCTAGTGTCTTGGAGCATCACACCTTAACACTGGCTGCTACATTTGTGCCGCTTTTAATTCCAGGGCACGTTGTGATAGAAGAAATAAGTTAGTGCTTAAGGGTTGCTCCCGCCTTCTTCTTCTGCAGGGATTCAAACCCTCAGTAAACATACGAAATCCTCTTTTGAGGTGAAGGACTCCCTTAAGCGGTCCCCACCTGCTGTCCGAAGGCTGCTACCTCTACTGCTACTGCTTCTTGAGACCCTCCGCAGAAGATTCAAAAATCTTTGCATCGACTTCGTCAGATCCAAGAGGAAGTGCTTGGATTCCACTCCTATGGATAGGACTGCTCTTCAAGCTAAATCTCATCAAACCCATTCACCTGCATTCACCATAGAACCTGTTTCTCCTCAGTTCCATTTTCTCCAGGAGACCCTGAGAACAGAGTTTAGGCCCCAGTCCACCACCTCTTCATTAGGTCGTCCAGAAGTCTTTCAGACGTCAACATGGTTAGGATAATGAGGAAGTTCCTCAGATTTGGATGGGGTTATCTGGACTCTGGGTCCCATCAGGTCCGTGAACCTCCCTTCCACTTCTCACATAGTAATCTTGCCTTCTCTGCTCTGTTCCATGGTGGCCCTTGGATCCGAGAGCTCCAAGAGTGGTGGATCCAAAGATTATCTTCGACTCTGATGACTTCACTGACTGGTTCCACTCTGATTTCTTTGGATTGGGATGAGTCTCGGAACTGAAGAGTGGACACTGGATCTGGGAGGCTAGGTTCCACTCCAGTGTTGTTGGAACCATCCTTGCCCCTTGGAGCTTTGTTGTTGGACAGCTTGGGTCCAAGTCACTCCTTAAGGCATGGATCCTGATAGGGTTGGAGCTTAGTAGCTTCGGAGATTTCTGCTGCATTGCGGCCAGCTATGGCTTCCCCCTAGTCCTTCTGCCTTCGAGTTAGTGGAGGGAGTTTTCCCTCCACTGAAAGATGTAACTATTCTCCTCTCCATGGATCTTACACCTCTCAGGCCGACTGCTCCATGACAGCTGGTACCATCTAGCAGCCAGACAGTTCCCGTTGAGGAACCTCATCCCCCTCTCCTCGGATAGCAAACCATACCACTGAAGAGGTTCTTCGAAGTACAATGTGCAAAAGGAGACAGACTCCCTGATGGAATCTCTCACTAAAGATGCTGACTTTAATGAAAGGGCAGGGTTTCCCCAGAGGTCCACTGGATGGCATCTCCTTTGGAGACATCCTAGAGATTCTTAAGCAAAAAAGGTGGATGTCCTCAGATGCCCACTCCCCAGAAGAGTCAGTTTTTCCTGGAAGCCTTTGGGTCTGGCCCATCCACATCTTGGGTGACTCCCCCTGCAAAATAGTCTTATTGATTTAATCTCTTGTTAGGCATGGAGAGACCTGAATACTGTATAACCCATCCCTCATCACCCAGATAAATTTTTGGTACTGCCAAAGAACAGATTGTATTGGAGCAAAGGAGTCCCCGTTGATGCTGTGGAAGTGGCGTCAGGCACTAAGAAGGAGCTAGCGGAGCAGAGTTCCTCAATCTATCCCCCTAAAATAGAGTCCAGGCATGGACAGGTTTGGAAACTGCATTTTTATCTCCGCAACCTTTGTATCAAAGTGCTTGAATTACCTTACACGCTTCACAAGATTACAGCAGTATTTGACTTAGGAACTCTCCATATCCCTCTCCGAGTCTATGCCAGTGAGGGAATACAAGAGGTCTTTTTCACAGCTGGCCACTCTGTTGTCCATCTCCAGTGCATCCATCAGTTTAATATCCCTTGCTGCAGAGTACCTCATGAGAAGCTGGTTCAGGTATAGCCATTAGGAGACGTGCTTGGATGCATCTATGCAACTTTGTGGAATCCTTTAAGTCTTCTTTCATCAATGCTTCTTCTGATGGTAACATCTTTGTTGGTCCCTACTGTAAAGGAAATGCTTTCTCTGAGTGAACAGGATGGAAAAGACCCTGTCTGTGTAGGGATATGCTTTTCTATCCCTCGACAATCCTTTCCCAGAATCAAAGAGGAGGCAAGAAAATGTGGTTCATTAAGTCCCAAGGTCCTTTCCAGGATTCACAGGAGAATAACCCTTCCAGAGGTAGACGGGTAGTTCAAATGGAAGATTCCATCCTTATGGCAGGGGAGGCCAACAAAATCAGATTTTCCAGGATTCTTTTTTCTGATAAACCCTTTCAGCGCTCCTGAAGGGTTCCTTGACTGCTCACCTGTGAGGCAGTCTGGGGTGCTTGTCTTTGCATCCAGATGCCTGGGTTTCAATAAAAAAAGATTTTTGGGTGATCATAAATTATATCCTGCGGTTATTTCATACCATTTTCCCATATTCCCCGAACCAAAACAAGAAGGCCTGCCAATGTACCATCCAGTTAGAGAGAAGCTGCAGCTCAGGAAATTCAAAAGCTGCTAGACAAAGTAATCATCCAGGAGGTCCTACCAGACCAAAAATGACTCAGAACTTGCTCGTATTTTTTTAGTGCCAAAGAAGACCATGGACCAGAGGCCAATTTTGGATCTAAGCAAAAGGAATTAATTTGCAAGAATGATTGGATGTGCTCAGTCGCTCTTCAAGATGCTTACTATCACATCAAAATTTTATTTATTTATTTTTATTTATTTATTTACGTTTGTTGACCGGGAGTGTCCGACTGGACGTAGGTCCATTTTCAGGGGAGGCCCGGGGAGAAAAGCTCCACAGTTAAAATAAACAGACAGTAGTTACATTGGATTACATAGTGATTAACAATTTAACATAGCAATTACTTACAACATATTTACAGAAGAAGAACATAGTACATCAGTAGACAACTAGAATCTTTATCTGTGAAGTACATAACAGACATCAACAAATGTTACAATAAGAAGTTCCTGCTGTATAATAAGTACTAGGCTTATGAGCATCTGCGCTTGCTATAATCAAAGTAGTTAGTGGAGTGGAAAGAAAGGTAGTGGTTGGATGGGGAGGGTGATATTAGAGTGGGAGTTGCAAGGGCATAACCAGCATGTTTTTAGGTGCGCTTTCAGTAAAGTTTTGAAGTGGGTGAATGATGGTACGGAGGTAATTGAGGGTGGGAGGGAGTTCCATAATTTGGCTATGGTGCAAGAGAATAGTGCTTCACCAGCAGAGTTATTGGCTTTAGTGATCTGCAAGTGATTTTTGTTGCTGGATCTTAGTGGTTTGGTGGTGCGATAGGGTTGGAGTAGATTCTGGAGAGTTGGGACATTTAGTGGATGGTTTACTAGTTTGTGGCGAGTGAGAGTTGATACCATTGAAGGAGGTGTGGGAGTTCAAGCCAGCCCAGTTCAGCAAGTGAGAGACAGTGGTGATGGTAGGATGCCCCTGTGGCGAATTTGGCGATTTTGTTGTAGCAGGTCTCTAGCTTGTTTAGATTGCATTGCCTTAGGTTGGTATATATATTGGAGAGGCATAAAGTAGGGTGGAGATACGGTGGGAATTTGCTATTGAAATCTTTGCTGCTTTGGTGAGAAGTTGCTTATTTCTGTATAACGCTCCTAGTTTTTTGTGGACTTTTTTTATGGTCATGGATATGTGAATGTCAAATTTTAGTTTATTGTCTATTTCTACTCCTAGCAATTTGGTGTGTTCAGTTGGGTATATAGTGGTGTTGTCTTTTGCTGTAATGTTAGAGTGAGAGTTGTTTTGAGTATGTTTGGTGGGTTGGAAGATTTAGTTTTGTTTGGGTTGAGTATTAATTGTGCATCGGATAACCAAGTTTCAACAGAGGAAAAGGGACTGGGCTGAGCAGATGATGGTTGAGTCATCTGCGTATTGTATGTGTGTGCCATGTTTGGTGGCAGAGGCTAGATTATTGGTGAAAACAAAGAAGAGTAGGGGTCCAAGGATGGATCCTTGGGGAACCCCTATGGAGACAGGTAGTTGGGGAGATATGTCATTCTGCCATACAACAGATTGTTGGCGGTCAGACAGGTAACTCTGAAACCAGTTGGTGACTGATTGAGAGAAGGATAGATTATTGAGGACAGAGATGAGTTGTTTGTGTGGGACCATGTCAAATGCTTTAGAAAGGTCTAGGAAAGTAGCAGGGGAGAGATAAACATTGTTTTTATGCTGAAGGATAGTGTTAGTAAAGGAGAGTAAGGCAGTGGTGGTGCTATGGTTTGGTCGGAAACCATACTGAGTATTGGAAAGGAGGTTGTTAGTAAGGAGGTAATCTGAGACCTGAGAGTGTATGCATCTCTCTAGTATTTTGGAGAGTGGAGAGAGAATAGCTGTGGGGCAGTAATTGGTTAGTTCTGTGGAGGGTCCGCCTTTGTGGTGGGGAATTATATGTGATACTTTCCACAGTGTGTGAACGTAACTTTCTGACAGAGATCGATTAATCAAAATGGATACTGGGTAGGCCAGAGCATCAGCTGCAATTTGTAGGTATTCACTTGGGATATTGTCTGCTGCTAATTTGGTGGGCTTAAGTTTAGTTAAGAGTTTTTGTATGTTGGAGGTAGGTACAGGTGAAAAAGAGAAGACAGTGGGGCGATTACTATTTGAAGGTGTGGGTTGGAGGGGAGCGGGGTTGTGTTGTTTAGCTAGTGATGGTATGTTTTGTGTGAAGTGTGTGTTGAATGAGGTAGCAATATTTTCAGAGGAGTGAGGGATGTTAGGAGGAGGTTTACTGACTTTACCTGGGTGGAGGATGGAGTTTATGGAGGACCAGAATTGTTTGGGGCTGTGTTGGGAGAAGTCTAGGGCAGACTGGTAGCATTGGAATTTGTCCTGTTTTATTAGCTTTTTGACTCTATTGCGTAGTTCTAGGAATTTCTGTCTAGTTGAGGGGGTTTTGGTTTTGCGCCAGTGCTCCCAGGCTTTATCCCTGTTTTTCATTTCTGACTTAGTGGTTTTCTGTAGCCATGGGGAGGGTTGTGCTTTGGTTCTGGAAAGTCTTATGGGGGCATGGTAATTAAGGATGCTCAGGAAGGTAGTATTAAAAAATTCAACTGCGTCATCAAGACTGAGGTACTTTAGAGGATGTCAGTTACATTCTTTGAGGGATGAGATGAATGTGAGTGGGTTAAAGTTTAGTTTTTTACGTATTTGACGGTAGATGACAGGTTTAGCTTGGTATACGTATTTTTTGAGTAGGAATGTTAGGGAGTGATCACTGAATGAACAGACAATCCCAAAGATTTATGCAGTTTTGGCTGGGGGCAGTCACTGTCAGTTCAAAAGCCTGCCCTTATGTCTCACTATAGCCCCCACGGTGTTTACCAAGTGTATGGCAGTGGTAGCAGCTCACCTGAGACTGCTGAGATTCTAAGTGTTTCCATATCTAGACAGCTGGCTACTCACCGCCCAAACCAAGCATCTTCTAGAGCAGTCCAGGAACTATTTGCTGCAACTATGTTAATAGTTGGGCATCTCTATCAAGACCTGCAAATGTAAACTACAACCTGTTGAGAGTCTAGAGTTTGTAGGTGCCCAGTTGAACACAGTAAGTTATATGGCCTTTTTTCCTTCGCATCATGTAGACTTGATCAAATTTCAGGTGCAACAAATCCTTTTTCACTATTCTTTCCCTATCAGAGTTGTCCTTCATGCTCTAGGGTTGATGGCAGCAGCCATAGCCTTAACCCCAATGGCCTACTTTTATATGCGCATTCTTCAGTGGACTCTAGCTGTTCAGTGGTTGATTCTGCATCATCCTTTATCCTTTCCAGTTAAACTCACTGGAGCCTGCAAGGATAATCTTTGTTGGTGGATTCAGTTGGCCAAATTTACTAGGCCTTCCGTTTACTATATCCCCTCCAATAGCCACTGTGACCATGGATGCCTCCCATCTGGGTTGGGGGGAATTTCTTGGGAAGAACAGTCCAAGGCACATGGACCCCTGAAGAGTCCAATTTGCATATCAGTGTCCTAGAGATGAGAGTAGTCCTACTAGCATTGCAGGCCTTTCAAGATGTTCTTTTTATGGGGACCATTGTGATACAGGCTGACAACATGACTGTTGTATGGTATATCAACAAATAGGGAAAATCCATTCTTACCCCTCTGTTGAGAGGCAATGAGAGTGTGGGTGATTTCCACATGCTTTTTAGTAGTAAAGCATACCGGGGAAGCGCAGAGTTTTAGCAGACAAGACTCACTCCCTTACGCTTGTCCCCCAGTTACCTAGTTACCTATAATTCCGAAATTCTTACAGAAAGCACTCCAGTTAAAGACCTCAGTTATCCTCATGCTCCCTTTTGGCTTGGTCAAGTGTGGTTTCCCTTCCTGTGGTTTCATCTTTGATATCCTCCATGGATACAGGACTCAAGCCCAGATCTTCTGTCACATTCCTCTGGGATGGAACATCCTGTTATTCCAGGCCTCAAATTGACCGCATAGTTTCTCCATTTCCTTTGATAGTTAACCCAAACTTTCCTCCCCAGTCCAACCTCTACTTCTATCCTCCCAAAGAGCTTCTACAAGAAAAATCTACAAAAGTTAATGGAAGAAATTCTCATTTTGGGGTCTTCAAAAGGAAGTTGTCCCTTTCACTGCTCCTGTTCTGCAGTTCTAGAATTTCTAACAGCAGATCTGAAGTAGGATATTCATTTGTCTGCAACCTGTGGGTTATGGATCCGATATCGGATCCGAACCGGCATGGTTTTCCAGTTATGGATCCAAGCTCTCAGCTCCTCCCCTCACCCATAATGCCCTGCTCTACCCTCATGACCTCAGATCTCGTTTGCCGCGCATGGTGACTGGATTGGTTTCTATAGCTCTCAGCTAAGTGCTAGTTTTTCTAACTGTTAATATAGAATTTTGAAGTTTTTTATTCATTTTTGTGTGAAAGTGTAGGTTTCTCCCTTTGATATTTTACTTTAGAGTTAATCTAAGAATTTTTTTTCCCTCCCCTCGCTGTTGGCGTAGTGTGTGTGTGTTGGGCCTGTGTGTGTATATTGTTTAGTTACTTTAGTTTAGTAACTTGTTTATAGATTGGGATGGCTGAACAGCCCAAATCTATATTTTCTAAATGCTCCGAGTGTGGCCATAAGCTTTCCCCAGCTGATGGCCACACTCGGTGTGTTAGATGCCTGGGGGTTGAACACCTCACATCTGGATGCTCCATTTGTGCAGGGTTCAACCCCAGGGCACTGAAGGAGCGGAGGTCCAAGCTTGTCTTGGCGGGCCTTTTACCGCCGGACTCGGCTCCGACCTCCGCTCCTTCGGGAGTAACCGTGCCTTCGGTGCTTCCCTCCATGGCACCCCCTCCTCCTCCTGGGACTCAACCTCCCGTTTCTGGTTTGGAGGAGAGGGATGCTAGGAAAAAGGACCGGAGGAGAAGCACCAGCGGCGGGCCGAGACCTCTGTTTCGGCCCCGCCAGCCAAGCGGGCTTCTCCCCCGGCTCCGTTGTCGGCTCGGTCTCCTCCTTCTCGGCTCCGGTCCCCAGTGTGCTTTTCACCGGGTCCTGAGGAGGAGGAGACCCGATCTCCGTCGAGGCTATCGAGGAGGCACTCCAGGCCTACCTCGGTAGCCTCGTCGAGATCTACATATAGCCTCGATGCTGATCGGGACCGGATGATGAGAAGATTCATCCAGGCCCAGATGCAGATGGGAGTGCTCTTGCCTCCCCCCCCCCTCTGGGGGGGAGCTCAACACCCTTTTTCAAACCTATTGCTCCTTCTCTGACCCGCTATCCGGGTTCGGAGCAGCTGGAGCCGAGCAGCCGAGCCGGGGTGGGTCGGCGCCGATAGTACTGGTACCGGATCCAACCCTGCCCTCGAGTGCATCGGATCCGACCTCTCGGAGCCTGGATCCGAGCCTCGGATCCGGGGGGGATCAGTGCTCCTTCGGCGCCGTCTGTGTCGGAGCGCACTGTCCCTTCGGATCCGAGCGCCGCCGGCTCCGATCCACTCTTCGGATCCGAGGTGGAGCCGATTGTCGGATCCTTTGGTCGAGGTCGGCTCCCCTTCGGCGTTTGATGTAGTGGAGAGGGCCCTGTTGAGGGTCTCCGGACCCCCGGCACTTGTTCCGGCTCCATCCCGCGTTCCCTCTGCACTGGGCCAGGCTTCCACCATCCGGCTCCTGGGACAGCCCGCTTCTGTGCCCCAAGTTGCTCCAATGGAACAAGTTGCTGCTTGCGAGGAGTCCTCTGACAGCCCCCCAGAGGATGTCCCTCGCAAGCATATGTGCAAAAGGAGGCACATTGACTCCCCCGAGTCTCTGACAGAAGAGGCGGACTTGGAGGAAGGGGAAGGCTCCCCACGGTCACCCCGAGGATGTCTCATTTGGAGACATCATGGAAATGCTCCGTATAAGGGGGGTGGTCTGCCCCAAGTCTTCCTCAGACGAGTCCGTGTTCTTGGAGGCATTTGAAGCGGGCCCGTCTCCTCTTGGGTGTCCCTCCTGCCGACCCCTGGTGGACCTCATTACCACCAGGGCGTGGAAGGAACCGGACACCGTGGAGCCAATTCCTAAGAGGCCCGATAGGATCCTTAGCCCACCGTCCGACCGTGCCCATTGGAGTAAGGGGCCTCCGGTAGATGCCATGTTGACGGCGGCCACCAAGAGGGAACTGGCTCAGGAGAGTCCCTCAGTCCATCCCCCGAGCAAGGAGTCTCGGATGATGGACCGCTTGGGGAAGTGGATGTTTAGTTCAGCGACCTTCTCGGTAAGGGCGCTGAACTACTTGGCACATGTCATTAGGATGCAGCGAGATCTCATTAAAGAATATGCTGCATCTCCCCCAGAGTCCATTTCGGAGGAGGACAGGGTTCTGCACTCCACCCGTATGGCCACTCTTAGGTCAGTTACTAATACCTCTATGCGGCTACTCTCCCACGCTACGGAAGGCGCCGCTAGAGCTGCGGGGGCAGGCCTAGTCACTAGACGTCAGGCCTGGCTCCGTCACTGCGATTTTTCTGAGCCCTTCAAAGCGTCATTTCTAACGCCCCTTTGATGGTTCTGCTCTCTTTGGCAAAACCGTTCAAAACATTGACCCAGAGCGAGAAGGACGGGAAGACGCTGTCTGCCGTCGGAATCCGCTTCTCTGCACCCCAGAGGCCCTACTCTAGGAACCAAAAGGGTCAGAAGAAGATGTGGTTCCGGAAGTCGCAGCAGTCCCAGCCTGCTCCGGACAACCAGTCCTTCCGTGGCAGAGGAGGACAGGGAGGACGCCGCCCTAGGGGCAGAGGGGCTCCCAGAAACTTCGGGTCCAGGGAACCTTTCTCTGAACGGCCCGCGCAGCAACCCTGAGGGGTTGCCCGACTGCTCCACTCTGGAGGCAGTCGGGGAACGTTCGGGGCACCTAGCGGCATGGGAGTCCATAACATCAGACCGCTGGGTTCTCCAAATCATATCCAGAGGATATCGCATCCCTTTCCTTCACCTTCCAAAGTTGAAGTCCCTCCCAGACGTCCCACCCGGTCAACGGGAGGCCGCTTTGGCAGAAATTGGCCATCTGCTAAAGAAAAGAGCCATCCAGCCCGTCCCCCCAGACCAGATCGGATCAGGGTTCTACTCCAGGTTCTCTTTAGTGCCAAAGAAGACGGGGGAACTAAGACCAATCCTAGACCTCTCTCTCTTGAATCTGGCAGTCCCCAAAGAAAAATTCCGAATGGTCACTCTGCAATCTATTCTCCCCCTTCTGGGAGAAAATCACTGGATGTGCTCGATAGACCTCAAGGACGCGTACTACCACATCCTGATGGACAGGCGCTCCAGGAGGTTCCTCCGCTCGGCTGGGAGCCAGTCACTACCAGTTCCGGGTCCTTCCCTTTGGTCTCACCACAGCCCCCAGGGTGTTCACCAAAGTATTAGCAGTGGTAGCGGCCCACCTGAGGCTTCAGGGGGTGCAGGTGTTTCCCTACCTGGACGACTGGCTTCTTACCGCCCCAACAAGGCATCTACTTTTATTGGCGCGAGACTCCTTTCTCCATCTTGCTCCTTTTCTGGGCATTACAATAAATACAAAGAAATCCAACCTGGCGCCCACACAGCTCTTAGATTTTATAGGGGCCAGGCTAGACACAAGGAGTTCACGAGCCTTCCTCACTGCGGACAGAGTTCAAAATCTGCAGCTCCAGGTGCGGGCCATTCTCCACTCAAGTTCTGTTCCGGAGTTGGTCCTGAGGGCTCTAGGGTCCATGGCATCTGCTATAGCACTTCTTCCTCTTGCCAGGCTCAATATGCGCATTCTACAGTGGATGCTCTTAGTACAGTGGTCATACCTTGCTCTCCCCATGCATCATCCCATTGCGATCAGCAAGGCTTGCAAGCGGTCCCTCTTGTGGTGGCTTCACTCCCCGGATCTCCACAGGGGCCGCCCATTTTGTGCTTCTCCCCCTCTCGCCACGGTGACCACGGACGCCTCCCGCCTCGGGTGGGGGCACTTTATGGGCCGGACCGTCCAAGGCACGTGGACGATTCAGAGACCTTACTGCATATCAATGTTCTAGAGATGAGAGCAGTGCTCTTAGCGTTGCTAGCACTTCAGGACTTTCTTCCCTTGGGAACAATTGCGATTCAATCGGACAACATGTCTGTGGTCTGGTACATCAACAAGCAAGGGGGAACAAGGTCTTACCCTCTTTGTCGAGAAGCCATGAGAGTTTGGGAATGGGCAATCTCCACCAACCGCTTTCTAATAGCAACGCACATTCCGGGTCGGTCCAACATCCTAGCGGACAAGCTCAGTCGCACCATTCTGACCCCTTACGAGTGGTCTCTCAATTGTCGAGTAGCGGAACGCATATTCGCACGGTGGGGAACTCCTTCATGCGATCTTTTTGCCTCTCCCTCAAACACCAAGTGCGACAGTTTTTTCGCTCTGATACCTCCTCCCGGAGGTTCCCAAGAGACGCTCTGGTGCATGCTTGGCCACCCGGTCTTCTGTATGCTTATCCACCCTTGCCTCTGATGCTCCAAGTTCTTCAGAAAGCCTCTCGGGTGGGTTGCAGAATGATTCTCATTGCTCCGTTTTGGCCTCGACAGATCTGGTTCCCCTTCCTAAGGTCTCACTCGGTGAATCCTCCTTGGATTCTAGATCCCATTCGGATCTGATATCCCATCCATCCTGCATACCTCCTCCGAATCTGGACAACCTGAAGCTGACCGCTTGGCTGCTCCAGTTCCACTCTTGATCAGGACTCCCGGTATTTCGTCACCTGTTAAGGCAATTCTGGTGGCAGCTCATAAACCATCCACTAGAAAGGTCTACCGCAGCAAGTGGAAACGGTTTTCTGTGGGCGGGCAAGGCCTGAATCCCTTCACGGTTCCTCTTCCATTAGTGCTTGACTTTCTAACCACTCTTTTAACGATGGTGCCAGCAGTTCCACAGTCAAAGTACAACTTGCGGCAATTTCTCATTATCACATTGGCCATGACTCTAATCCTCTTATGTCAGCCAAATTGTGTAAAATTTTTCTTAAAGGTACTTTTCTTCTCAGGCCCCCTGTAAAACAAGCGGTTCCTCCTTGGGACCTCTCTCTGGTTCTACAGGCCTTGACCGCCTTTCGAGCCAGCGGCTACGGTGGATCTCAAATTCTTGTCCTACAAGACAGCCTTTTTGGTAGCCATTACATCGGCCAAGAGAGTTTCTGAGCTTCAAGCATTATCAGCTAAACCTCCTTACTTGGTATTTCATCCGGACCGTGTCTACCTCAGGACCAACCCGTCCTTTCTTCCTAAAGTCGCTTCTGAAGCAAACATCAATCAATCCATTAACCTCCCTGTTTTCTTCCCTAAATATGAAAACAAAGGTGAATATAAGCTTCACTCATTAGATGTTCACAGGCAACTTAGATTTTATCTAAACAGGACGGCTGGTCATAGGCAATCCGACCAGTTGTTTATTTCCTTTGCAAAATTTAATTTGGGCAAGCCAATTTCTAAAGTTTCTCTGTCACGCTGGATTTCACAGTGCATCTTATTGGCTTATCAAGCTTCAGGAAGGCCCGCACCGGAGGGTGTTCATGCCCATTCAACCCGGTCAGTATCTACCTCGGCAGCCTTCAAGGCTAGGATTCCTCTAGATGATATTTGTGCAGCAGCCACGTGGGCTTCATCTCATACTTTTATTTCCCACTATAAGTTGGATCTTGCATCTAGGGTAGAGCATCCTTTGGCTCCGCGGTGCTCCGGAATATCCTTCCATGATGGCCGCCCAAGATTCAGGTAGCTGGGGACTCTGTCCCACAGGTTGCAGACAAATGAATATCCTACTTCAGATTTAGAAGTTATGTACTCACCATAACGCTCCATCTGAGTAGGTGTATTCATTTGTATGCAACCATCCCGACCTCCTATGCCCCTGGCCTTTCAGTTTCCTGCATATTCTATGTTACCCTTTTCAGGGTGTTGTTGCTTTGGCAAACTCGATCTGAGGTCATGAGGGTAGAGCAGGGCATTATGGGTGAGGGGAGGAGCTGAGAGCTTGGATCCATAGCTGGAAAACCATGCCGGTTCGGATCCGATATCGGATCCATAACCCACAGGTTGCAGACAAATGAATACACCTACTCAGATGGAACGTTATGGTGAGTACATAACTTCTAATTTTTCAAGATGGTGCTAATTTTTCCACTGTCAAGGTACAATTACTTACTCAGACCTCCATTGAGAGACCCGTCACCCCCTTGGGATACAACAGTCATACTACAAGGGTTAATTCAACAGCCCTTTAAACCAGCAGCTAAATCTGATTTAAAATTTTTGTCTTGGGAAACTGCCTTTTTTTTTTCTTTTGGGAAACAGCCTTTTTGGTAGCCACTACATCAGCAAGATGAGTTTCAGAACTCAAGGCGCTGTCTTCCAAATTTCCTTACGTTGTTTTTCACAGAGATGGTGTCACCTTATGAAGAAATACATCTTTTTTACTTAAGGTGGCATCCAAAATAAATTTTAATCAAGCCATTAATTTGCTTGTTTTCTTTCTCAGTTTTGTTAACAAAGGAGAGTGCAATACTACACCTTTTAGATATACACAGGCAACTATGTTTTTATCTCCACAGAACAAAGGAGTTCAGGAAGTCAGAACAACTTTTTGTCTCCTTCTCCACAAACAGATTGGGATCACTGGTTGCTAAAACTACCCTGGACAAATGGATTTCTGACTGCATTTCCTTTGTTTACACTCAGCGAGGTGCTCCCTACCAAAGCTTTCTGAAGCCCATTCTACTAGATCCATGGCTACCTCATCTGCCTTTTGGTCTAAAACTTCAATTGATGAACATTTTTGCAGCAGCTACCTGGTCTAATCCTTATACCTTTATAGTCATTGCAAACTAGATTTGACATCCAAAAACAGAGCTGCTTTTGGTTCTGCAGTAGTCCAAAATATCCTTCCTTGAGGGCCTCCCTAAATTCACGTAGCTGGAGACTCTGTTCTAGTCATTCAGGAACGAATGAAAGGACAACATCAGATATTAAAGTTATGTACTCAACATAACTGTGTATCTATTGCCACGGTGGTACGGCGGTAGCGTTGTTACCTCAGAGCAAGAGGTTCTCCCGTTCGATTCTCGGCGTGGCTTGGGAGTGCCTTCTATGTGGAGTCTGCATGTCCTCCCCGCGGTTGGGTAGTGTTCAAAAGACATGCGTGTGTAAATGGGCGTGCCTTCGTTGAAGGTTGGGTGTCGAGCTGGCACCTCGGCATTTCGTAAAAATCTACTGCCAGTCATTAGCGGACCGGAGTTCCGCTGTGGCAACCCCTTACCGGGAAAAAGCTGAAAGACAAACAAACAAACACAACATAACTATTTATCTGTGTTTTCCATTTTCATTCTTCCTCAACTTCCCTATCTCCTTCTAACTTCCTTTCATCTTCTGGAATGATCGGTTGGATATTGTGGAAACCTGTGCTCCAGAGTTGAGCCCCAGTACATAAGCAGCAAACTCTGAGGTACAGCTAGTTGACGGGTATTATGGGCAGAGGGAGGAGCTCTTGGATCCGAGAGTCTAGTGTATGCTGCCAAGTCAGATCTGAGGCCAGATCCAATACCCAGTTGTTGAGGAAAAATAAAAATGTACAGCACAGATGCAACGTTGCAGTGAGTACATAACTTTCATTTCTTTTCAGCATTTTTTTCCCTCATCCTGCAGATAGAAGTGCTGCTTCTGGTTTTAAATCATATGCTTTCCTTGGGGGGCAGTCATAGAACCAGTGCCCCAAAATCAGATGGAAAAGGATTTTATTCAAGAATGTTTATCATGACAAAGAGGGATGCTTCTTTGAGTTCAGTTATCAACCTGTTTGTGAAAGTCCCAAAGTTTAAGATGTTTACTGTAGAAAGGTTGCCACCTCTTGATACTCTTGAGTTTTTTGGTAACTCTAGACTTGAAGGATTCTTATCATCGCAGTTCCATTGAGACAGAAGTTTCTGTGTCCGAGTTACATTATTAATTCTCTAAATTACCGTTTGGGTTACCTACAGCTCCAAGAGCATTTACAAATTGTGTCTCTCCAGTTACATCTAATTTCAAACTGCAGGGCATTCACGTATTTCCTTATTTAGACAAATTGCTTATCTTTACAGAAACTTTTTCCAGGTGTCACAAGTCCCTTACATGGATTGCAAACCTCCTTCTCAGCTTGGATTTTCAGATCAACAGCCAAAAGTCCTCTCTTATTCCTTCTCATAGGATATTTTTTGTGGGATGCCTTCAAGACTCCTACCTGCAGAAGGCATTAATGCCCCAGGAGAAACTGAACTTATGCCTTGATGTTTTTCTGAGTTTCTCCAATTGGTCTCAAACTTCTCCCAGAGAATATCTTAGGATTCTAGGGTTCACGGCATCATGATTCTCATGATTCCTGTCACCAGGCTACACATGAGGAAAGTCCAATGTTTTTTAAAAAGTATGTGGACCCCAAATGTTCACCCTGTGGTATTTCAAATTCCAGTCTTCGGTTTTGTACATAGAGAGAACTTCTTTGGTGGAGAGAATAGATTTCTCCGAATCCAGGTCTCTCTTTCTTTCTCTGTTCCAATCCCTTCTCAGCATGTTAGAACAGACCCATTGGATTCTGCTTGGTGTGCTGTATCTTTGGGTGTAAAAGTGCAGGGTCTTTGGAACAAAACAAATAGACCCAAACACAGAAATTTAAGAGAGGTGTTAGCTGTGTTCCATGCTATAGAATCTCTTCATTATTCGTGATCCTCAGAACCTCTGCAGGTGATTACAGACAGTATCACAGTGATGTAGTACATAAACAGGGGGATACTGGGTCTTACATTCTGTGCAGGCTGGATATAGTGGCTTGGGAGGTCAATCTGAAGCATTGCTTAACCCTCCGGGCATCTTACATTCCATCATAGCAAAACAGTGGCAGACAAGCTGAGTGAGACTAGAATTAGACCCACATGAATGGAAATTAAATAAGGGGGACTTCCAAGGTTTTAGTCATTTGTGGGGAATACCTCAAATAAATCTTTTTGCCTCCTTTCAGAATAGACAAATAAATTTTGCACCAGGACACACTGCTGGCAGGCCCAGAAGGCATATGCTTTTTCATCCGCTTGAGCAATGATTTTCCTTTATGCTTTTCCATCCTTTATCTGATTTCTAGGGTCAATCTGAAGATTCAGAAGAACTCCAGAAATCATTGTGATTACTCCCTTCTGGCCCAAGCAACAGTGTCTCTCCAATTTTATGGAACTGGCCAAGGACAATTCCCACGTTTCCTCACAGATTGGATCTTCTCACACAAGACAAAGGGAGTTTGGTATACCGCATTCAGAAACAGCAGCAACTAACTGCATGGGTGATTCAGTTTTAATAACCTTTTTTTTGGTACCTTGTTTCTGCGGACATGCAGTATGTACTAAAGGAGTCAGGAAAACCTGCTACTAAGTAATTGTATACTAGTAGGTGGAAGACATTTTCTCCTTGTGCCATAACCAGGGCCCAATCAGAGATTATGTGCCACTGATTCTTAAATATTTGTGAGTTACTTTCATCTGACCTTTGTTATTCCTCTATCAAGGTTCATTTTTGACCATTTAAGTATATCTGGCCATGGATCTTCCCCTTTCTTCTCTGTCTTTGGTCAAGCAGTTCTTGAGAAGTAGTTTTACACTTTAGACCACCTCTTTGGGTCCTAACTTTGCACTGGAAAAGCTTGTTTTGGAAGTTCTGAACAAAAAATAAAATGGTTCCTGTTTTGCTAGCATATAGACATCTAAAAGAACCTAACAAAAATAACTTATCACCAAAGATAAGAAAACATATTACTCAGCCAATCAAAATACACAGAGTTATAATCCAAAACTGTTTTGAGACTCTGTCAGAAAACTATTAAATCCAGGACATATTAAACAGCCAACATGAAACACACCAAAACAAAATGATACCATGCCAACCAGTTCAATAACCACTTTATACAGACAGTACTGTCATTAACTAAGCTGGTGGCTAATCAAGCTCTTGATGTCCCTACTCAATTAAGTAACTTCCTTCAGCATTTCTCCTTCCAACCAGTTCCCACAAGTACCATAAAAAAAAAAATACCTCAAAAAACTAAAACCTACTAAAACTGACCCTGGCAATCAACCTGGTGAATATCTTCAAATAGCAGCTTGTGGCTATTGTATATCCAGTTTCAGTTCTGATAAATCGATCCATATCTGAAAGTAAAGTCTCTTCACTATGGAAAAAAAATCTGTCGTTATTACACTGCACAAGGGTGGAATCTTTACAAATCTTTAAAGTCTTTAAAACTATAAATCATTTGTCATTTCATCTCCCCTATCATAAATATTAGAAAAATGTATTCATATGCAACTTCTGAACTGTCTAATACTTAACCAGCTCCTGCCTTTAGCCCAGCTTGGCTTCTGTCCTTGTCACAGCACAATTACTGCCGTGCTAAAATTCTTAATACTGTAAACACCCATGGAAATGTTGGAAGCCTAGTTTATACCATCTTCCTAAACTTATTAAAAGCTTTTGCTACTGTCCCTCCAGAAACTCTTACAAAAGTTGTCATCCTCAGGCATGTCCAACTCTTCTTGGAAATGGTTCCATACCTACCTCTCAAATGGAGCACTTCCAGTGAAATAAAAAAAAATCATCACCTTCTTTCCTGCACCTTTTGGTGTCCCACAAGGATCTGTACATACTTTTCAAGATATTCATCAATTACCTCTTCACTGATGCAAAAAAATCCTACCCTAGTTCAATATGCTGATGACTCAGCGCTAATCTCCTCTGCCAAAACTCACTGTAAACTACAAAATTTACACGAGAATAATTCACAAATACTGTAATCCCTAAACCCTTAAAAACAAAATTACTGCTCTTTTCCCAGAACACATCTCTACCACAACAACACTGTTTACTTTTGCCTGTGCCAACAACATCATGATAGAACAAGTAAACCACATAAAATTACTGGGTCTCACCATAGGTGACCAGTTGAAATGTTGTCTTCTGTGCTGCTTTCATCTTCACTTTAAGTGTCATATCTGTCCAAACATGAGTAATGTTATAATAAAACAGCCATGTTTGCTGTAAATTTTAAAAAATGGGCATCCATTGTTTAGTACTGAGAGACTTAAACTAATTAGAACTACCACATCACATAGGTCTTTCTCAGCTAATTACAATACACAGATTTCTCTGTAAGCCAGAAAATTACCCACACATTATTAACACTACGCTCCCAATAGAATTGTGTACTCTAGAGAAAAATCACTAATCACTGTAACCAAATCAGGTGACTGTATTCATACCTCTCAACCGTACCGAATTTTTCAGTAAATACCGGTTTTGAGGGCAAAATATTGGGGTGCCACGAATTTCCGAGTGGTCCCTTTAATTTCCGATTTTCCGCGGGGTTTTTTTTTTTTTGGAACTGTTGCTGACGTCATCACGTGCAGGGCATGCGCAATGATGTCAGCATGAGGCAGACAGCGAGCCATTACTAAATTTAAATTTACCGGCCCTCGGGTTTGGCAATTGGCAGTGTGTGAGTTCACACAGGCATAGTCAGCACTTCTTTCTTCCCCTGGCTCCAGCTGAGATAAGGCAAAAAAAAAAAGACGATGTTGTGTTATTAATTCTTAAGAACGGAAACTTAAGTGTACTGCTGCTGCTATTGCGTTTGGATTTTGGAACGGGGAAAGGACTTTTATTTATGTTATTAAGGGCTCAGAATGTAAGAATGTGCTTCCTACAGTGTGTGTGTGTCAAATACTACTAAAATGTATGTTGCTGGACTTAGTACTTGAAGCAAGTCATTTATATTTTAGCTTGTTTGCCAAAAGGGTAAACGAATCGGCCCTTCTCAGACCCTTTCATCTACAACCCAAGTCAGTGACAAGAGAACTGAACTAAATTTCAGACCGTGGATCTGTGAGGCAGAGATCGTACCACTGCCCATTATAACAGGATAATTTATCTGATTGCTTACTTTTGGTAACTGACTGTATTGTGTAACTGAGAGCAATGTCATATGCATGCCTCTAAGACTACTCAGAACAATGAAGAGTGCCCCTGCATAAATTACATGTTTTACTAATGGCAACAAATGTCTTAACAGCATCACATACAAACAAGCATGTTTTAAATATGAATACCCTTTGTTTTCTTCCGGTGCGCCTCTGTCTTTCTATGAACACAATACTTCATAAAAATCTAAAATTGTATGGTCTGCTTTTGATAGTCACATCCTTCGTTACATTATCACATGCTCAGTCTTTGGCTGAGAGAGGTAACAGAACATGTGACATGTGCTACTTTCAACAACTTTACTAACAATGAAATAAAGTATGTCACAATATTATAGGTAGAGTAGAATAAAACGTCAAACAGATTTTGAAGTACCTGGCTTTAAGTGAAACTTTTCAGTCAGATTACAGCTTCAAACCTCAGCCAGAATGTGTTCTCTCAAACAACAATTCTGAACTCATAAAATTACATTAGCAACAGTTTTAGGCTTAAAGTGCGAGGCCACACTTTAGAGATGCATTGCAGCATTTTTATCAGGTTAAGTGCGGTCCGGCTCTGCAAGTAGTATACTTCTCTCGCTCAAGTATTGTACAAGGTGCATTTTACAAGTGTGAGGAGTGATAACTCAAGTGCATTTTGAATGTTTTTTATTTATGTTAAGAAGGGCTACGGCTCTGCAAGTAGTGTACTTCTCTTGCTCAATGGTCTTTTCTTTTTATTTATGTACGGGAGATTTAGGGAACGGTAGTGCTAGTTTCTTATGTCTTGGCACTGTCCGCAATCTCGCTCAAGTATTGTGCAAGGTTAGGTGCATTTTATCTCAAGTAGTGTATTTCTCTCACTCAGTTCTTGGGAACGGTAGAGCTAGTTCCTTCTGTGTGACTGCTTGCAGCTAATAAAATTGGAGACTAAGTTGAGAGTGCGTTTTTTTACCCAGCCTATTCAGTGAATTGTGAACAATTAGTCGTGTCTTAAAAACGATCTCTTGCCAACCTAACTTTTCAGTCTTGTTGTGTAAAACAAGTCTGCTGTGTCCTGGTGGTTCAGATTCATACTGGCCAAGGGTTTTTTTTTTTCTTTTGGTATTTCTTTTTCATGGTAGGCTTGTTAATTGTAATTGTTTCTTGACTGATTTGTTTGTATTAATGTTCAGTAATAAGAGATACACAAGTGTAACTGCATCCTGCATTTGGGTGTGTGTACGCACTCTACAAAACATACCTGGAAATGTGTCACTACCAGAGCTGAAACTGTTAAACCTGTCAAATGTCCTGCATGTTGCTCCGTCTACCAGGGCCCATTGTTTTATCCTTCTGAAGCTAAATACATTAAAATGGGGTTCTTGTTTCCATCTGAATGTCTCTCAAGAATGAGTGAATTCAGTGAAATGCAAACAAAATAAATTTAATTTTCATGTTGGTACGTGCCTGTCATTTTTGGACACTACTTGAGAATATGAATTACAAAATAGTTGGCTGTAGAGTGTCCTGTAAGTGGTTAGGGTACTGCCTTGGACAAGCTCAAATGTATTGAACTATATGTGTGCTCTTATAGTTTAGAATAGTTAAGTATTTATAAAGTGTGTGCGTTTTACACACAGTGGGAATGTATCCGTTTGTTTTATTGTATATGCTTTCGTTTTTAGGCATATTTTCTTAACTTATGTTTTCTTTGTTGTCTGCACCTATTTATGAAGTTGTAAAGTGAAAGTGATGTAAAATGTCATGTTACCGCACCTGGAGATAAGTACCCCTCCAGCAGTGTCTTCCTGGTTGTGTACAGAGCATAGCTTGTACACTGCATTGCATTTTGCCATTAGTCTGTTAAGTTTTTCTTTGGCAGATGTAGTCAGAAGCCTGAGGTGTAGATGGAAAATAACTCCCTCACTGCACCCCAGAGAGCCTGAGCTCAACTAGCAGCATGGGCAGGGGAGGATAGGAATTGAGTGTCCATTGCCAGCTTGCCCTTCCTGGGTGTGGGCTGCAGTTTGGCTCCCTACATTGATGGTACTTGCATGAATGTAGGTGTAGTGCCACAGCTTGAACTGTCTAGTCAGCTTATGCTGCAAGCAGTGTACCACATGAACAGCAAGTTGCACCTTCTCAGGCAGCTGTAGTGAAGCTCCCAGGGGTGCCATGGGAATGGCAATAAGACAGTCCACGGGATTTGCAGGCTGACCTGTTCCTTAACTGAACTTGTTCACCACAAAAAAAGTCTCTTATAGGAGTCAGTGCTCCTGTTGCTTGCTTTCAGACTGTGTTTCTGGCTGTTTGTTTACATTATTGCCATATAGTTGCCAACTGGAGTTGTAATCTGATTGTGCAGTTGAGGGGAGGGGGATATGGCACCTTTTGGGAGGGATTGTTTCATTTCCTTATGCTTGTCCTCTTCCCTAAGACATATTTCCTACTGTTTTTGATTTTTTTCCAAGTGCAAGCCCACTCCTGATGTCCCCTGAAACTGAATATTTGTCTGTTTGTAATATAATATGTCTTACTTTCTTTCTACAGTGCAGGGGAGGGAAATCATAGTAGTATAATTTGATTTGAAATTGTGCAGACACATGTATACTTGGTATGTGTCAGTGTCTGGGGGAGCTATATTTTGGTTGTCTGTGCTTCAGTTTGTGTTTGAAAGTTGGTATTCCACAATCCCATTGGAGTGGGCAGGGTTGCATAATTATGTGTGTAAATTTAATGTTAATCATTGTACAGATTTGTGCCTATTTTTCATGGGCCTTTGTCCAGATTTTTGATGTTTCCAGGTTGAGAGATATGGACTGTATTCAAATAGTGTAGCTTAACTGTGGAACCACATTTCACTACCAGTGAAATGTATTCAGAATGTAACCACATTTAAACACAACTAAAACTTCACCTATCAAATCAGTGGCTTTATTTCTGTAAATGCCACTATAATCTTTTGCTTGTCATATCATCAGACCATTTCTCTTCATTTAGAATTTTATGCCCCATACCCAGTCTTCACCAATACATGAATAGTTTTACTAGCATCTCTCAGCCATATTCATAGTTTTGTGACTCTGCTTACCCACCCCACTTCTGTACTTCTAACGCAAACCTTAAAATAGCCATATATAATTGTCTCTGAACCTCCTTAATATCCCATCTCTTAACTACAGTATTAACATTTGCCCTACCAAGTTCCTTCCTTCCTTTCCATTTCTTTGAATTTCTAATCAGTTATCACATGATGAGTATCTGTTTGACTAACTCAGTAATGCACCTGTTCTAATATTCAATGTTGAACATCTGCTAAACATATAAGTAGGTTCTTTACTGTATTTATTTCGTATGAATATAATCTTAGGTAATGTCTGTTCATGTAGGCTACTTAATGTCTGTTTAAACATTTTTGTAATATGTCGGTACTTTTCTTCCTGGGCCTCCACTGAATAGTGGTTTTCGACTAAGCCTAGTCAGACAAACCCAGGAAGCAAAATCAAATGCATTTGTAAGCTGTAAAGCAGGCATCAACCCATTCAAACATTCTCGTTATAGGTAACTCCATTATAAGACATCCTCTTACCATGCTGATCAAGGAAAGAGTGGTGGTTAGTTGCTTGTTTGGTTCTATGATCTGTCAGATCATGCATGCAGTCATGTCCTTGAACAACAAGTATCAGTATATCTCAGTCATTGTTCATGCCAATGCAAATGACCTGAGGTGTACATTACTGGACTACATGAAAAGAGACATTTTCCAAGGCAGGTTTGAGCCTAGCATTGAGCAGCATTCTACCGTCTCCAAGCATGATGTTGTGGTATGAAAAAAATAGTCGACTTCAATAATTGGCTAAGTATTTGTCATTCAATAGATGTCCAGTATTTGTTAGCCTGGGACGATATGATCAACAGACCACACTCCTAGGCTGGACCGGAAATGGCCTGCATCCATCTCCTCCATTTTTATTGGCAACAGCATTGCCCCACCCCCAAAGTACCTTTATAGACATTGCCAACCTGATAAACCTACCAGCATAAAGAAACAAGCAAAGGAAATTATGAAAGTGTTACTGATCAATGTTAGGATCCTGCACAGGAAAATCCACTTCCTACAAGCCCTTCTCACCCTAGAGGACATTGACGTCTGTGTAGTGACTGAGACATGGTTTAAAATAATGGAGAACACTTTAGCTTTCCAGGGCTATAACGCCTTACAGATGTTTAGACCAGCTACAATGCAAGAGAGGAAAAAAGGCAATGGTGTCTCAGTGTACATTGAGAAGAGACTCACATCAAGGCTAGTAAAGCAACATGATACACTAGAGCTTTTTCATGTCCAAATAACCAATCAGAACGGTTCCGTACCATATATTGCTGAAACACATTTGAAATCTCTCTCTATCAGGCCTCTGCAACCCAATTCTATAATGCTGAAATACTGATTACAACCCTTAAACTTCAACTCCCACAAAAAGATAGCCATAACAGGCCTTTGTATACTATTAGACAGTAATGCATCAACCTTAGAAGACATCCTTTCTTGGTTCTTCTTCGCTGTTCATCTCAAAATCATTGTACATGGAGATGTAAATATCGATTGGCTCTCCGTGTATATCAGTACCGTAACAAACATCATACAGCTGTATATTTTTTTTCAACTTCTTAATACCCATACCAAATACAATACACACACAGGAAAGGCATCAACTTTAGATTAGATCCTAACATCCCAGCCTGAAAAATATTCATCATATGGCACATTACTAGGTTCCTTAAGTGACCACATCCCAACATATTTAATTAGACAAAAAACTCAAATAATATGCAGCACCAGTATAACATGGCTTTGCAATTTATCCAGATTCCATCCAGAAACATTTCTCACCAGCCTTTGTCAACACAACCGGACCATACTTAAGACCCTTCCCTTATACAACACTGTAAATAAATTCAATATCATCCTTCTAAACATCCTTAACAGATTAGCCCCAGTCAGAACTAAAAGAATAAAAAACAAGTCCGCTCCATGGCAGTCTTAAGACACCAAATAATTAATGAAAGCCAGCGACAGTACTTGGAAAAAATATGTACAGTCCAGAAACATTTCACAACCTACAATAACGCAGACACCTTAAAAAGCAGTTAAGCATCTCATAAGAAAAGAAAACGAGCCTTTTATACTAATCTTCAGGATAAAAACAACCCCAATCTCCAAACTGTTTGAGACGTACCCAACCAACGCCTTCTAACTTAGACCATAACTGAGGTTTTGCTACACAGTTCAGCTCCCATTTTATTCATTCAATAATTCAGCACCTCAACCCCAAACTATATCTTAAGCCAACTCTTTCTCACTCAAACTAGTCTCAGCCTCCTCCATCAAGAAACTCCTCCGAAAACTAAAGCCCACAACCCTAGACCCTGACCAGTACCCTCCAGAGTACATTAAGCTAGCACCATATGTAATAGCGTATCTTGTATCCATATTGATGAACCTGTCAGTAAAAAAAAGTATGTTCCATATCCATGGGATAAAATCATTCATCTTCCCACTTCATAAAGGCAGCCCTTCCACAGACATCTCGAATTACAGACCCATTACAATTCTGCCTCTTTTATCAAAAATATTGGAAAAATGTATTCACACTCAACTATTTAAATTCATCCTACAAAACAAACCATCTCCACTGAGCATGGGTTCAGACCCCATTGCAGTACGACTACAGCCCTGTTAAATTTTATTTATACAGTTAACTATAAAAAAATGGTGATAACCTAGTATCCTTCCTCTTCCTTGACCTCTCTAAAGCATTCAGCATTGTCGACCACCAGAAACTCCTTTTCAGACTTTCACTACTAGGCCTTGTAAATTCATCCCTTTGCTGGTTCCATAGATATGTAACAAACTGACTCCCAAGCTGTTAAATTGAAAAGTGACTACTCCTCTTTCTTGTCTGTATCCGTAGAAGTACCACAAGGTTCTATTCTAGCCTGGCACCATCTGTTCAACCTATTTATATATTACTTACACACTGCATTGATGCATACTTCTGTAGTGCAGTATGCAGATGACTCTATACTTATCTGCACAGCAATATGCCTATCTGCTGTCAAACATGTAACTCAGGAATCCAACCCCCAAACTTCTCCTTAATCACAAAAAAAAAATAAGCTTGTATTATTCACCCACTAGGCAATCCAATATCCAAAATATCCTTTTTACCATAACCTCCTGAAGTAATAGTAACAGACACCAAACTTCTAGGTTTTACTGTAACAATCATTTATCACAAACTATAAAAGCACCAATCAAAAAATGGGTAGTCAAGCCATTCATCTCCATTGCTGCATGAAAATCTATTATTTCAGCCTGTCTACTCCCCACCTTACCTCTATGTCTCCCCAGTCCTAATTAAGCTAAACTTCTCTGTCCTACAGAAATTGAATGAGTGCTTAGTAAACAGCCAAATCTTCTGCAAACCTACCAAGTAGAGCTCACCACTATCTGACACTCAAAAATGTCTGCTAGCTAGAGGTGCCACATATTCTACCACATGCCCAGCTCCTAATCATCCACAGCATAATCAATAAGCCTGATCGCTGACCGAGCTTAGAACCACTTTTTAATTCCTACTCACCCTGTCGAACCCTCCAATCAGGAAATAAACTACTACTATCCATAACCAAATCTAAAAGTTCTGATGGGTTTCACTCTACTGAAATTGCATATTTGTCAAATGGAACTTTATACCTCTGTACCTAAAGCAAATCACTAAACAAAATCCCTTCAAAATAGAACTCAAACAGTATCTTATGCAAACCTGTCTTTGCTCCTGTGAAATCCCTGGTTAAGATTGTGCTTGCCTAAGGTATACAGGTTTATGAAGCATGCCTCATGTAATCAGTGAACCATGTATTTTCTTGTATTTTATTAGGCTCGGCTAAAATACATGTAATCATTGAGTCATGTATTGTATCTCAGCCTAATCATTAGTGTAATTACTATTACATATTCCTTTATTTTATGTTAAAACTAAACATCTAATGTTGTAAATCTTTATTTATTGCTTAATGTTAGGACCTCGGTTCTGTCCTCGGAACTGATACGGCCGTTTCCCAGCTCGCGCAAGCCAAAAACTCTCAGCTAAGAACCTACCCACAATACCCCTCTCTTAGATACTCCAGATCTCGTTTACCGCATTTCTAGTTAGTCATGTTAGCCATCTCTGTCAAAGCTAAGTAGTATTTTGTTGTTTTTATGATAGTTTTTCTTCTGAATTTAACCATTTTTAGTCAAGTTAGTCTTTTATCACTGTCGCCTATAACCTAAGCCTATTTCCTACCCTTTTTCTTGGTAATTTAATTTTTTACCTCTTTTGACTGTCCCTCTCTCCTGTCTTTGACAAGCTCCTTTTACTAGTGGTATTCCTTAACATAACTACATTGTTTTCTTTACCATGTCAGACAAAGCTAAGTTGAGTTTTAAACAGTGTGACAAGTGTGGATGTAAGATGCCTAACTCAAATACACATGTTCGTTGTGTCTACTGTTTGGGCATGGATCTTTTGAAAGCTGATTGTGACATTTGTGCTGGTTTTACTAATCGGACACTAGCAGAACATAAGAATAAACTTATTTTTTAAAAGGTTTACTCAAGACACCTTTTTCGGAGGCTCTATCTGGGTCAGAGGTCTCACCCCCTCCTAAGACCAAAAAATATAAAGAAAAATGGAATCTGATGATGTAAATCTTTGTTCTTTCATTACAGAAAGGAAAAAACGATTACTTAGCCACCTTTTTCGGAGGCTGTATCTGGGTCTGAGGTCTCACCCCCTCCACAAAGACCCTAAAACATAAAGAAAAACGGATTACTCAAGGCACTTTTTTTTCGGTGGCACCTTTTTCGGAGGCTCTATCTGGGTCAGAGGTCTCACCCCCTCCAAAGACCGTAAAACATAAGGAAAAACGGATTACTCAAGACGCCATTTTTTTGGAGGCTATATATGCGTCGGAGTTCTCACCCCCTCCAAAGACCAAAAAGAACATAAGGAAAAACAGATTACTCAAGGCACCCTTTTCGGAGGCTCTATCTGGGTTGGAGGTCTACCCCCTCCAAAGACCAAAAAACATAAGGACAAACGGAGTCACTCTGTTCCTACATCTCTGTCAGTTATGGAACTGAGTCGGCTCTGTGCTTCCACGGCGCACTAGGCTTTGTGTCTTCTCCCTTGGTGCCATCCATGATATTCACCCCTATTTCGGCACCACTGACTTTGGTGCCGTCCTTGGATCCGACATCGGCTCTGATGACTGTACCTGCTTCGGCACCATCCCCAGCCATGGTGCCAACAGTTTCTTCAGCTCCAAAACTTGAAAACCTGCCAAGGACCAGATATCTCCAGTGCATACTGTCTCGGTTCCGACAACAGTTTCCCTGTAGGCACCTTCCATTCTTGCTGCATCAGTTACGGTGGAACCGATGCTCTCCCGAAGCAGTGCTTGGACTGTCCGTACCTTAGTATTTAGCCCGGCGCCTTTTTTCTCGCTGGCGCCATCTATGTCCACGGCTCTGATGGCTTCCAGTTCTCTTGCTCCTCTCCCAACCCTCTATTTCAGGACCCTGAGCATGGGAGTCACAAGAATCCTCTTTGAAGGGAACCCCTTCACCGGAGTCCTCCTCAGAAGATCCCACTGGGGAGCCACCCTGGAAGAAATGGTGCAAGAGGAAGCACCTTGATTCGCCGGAGGAATCTATTACCAAAGACACTGATTGTGATGTGGGGGAAGGGTCCCCATGATCTCCCCCAGACGACATCTTATTCGGAGACATTCTCAAAATCCTCAAGCAGCGGGGAGACTGGAAGTCCTATAACCCTTCTTCTGAGGAATCAGTGTTCCTGCAGGCCTTCCGTGCCTGGCCATCTACTTCCTGGATGACCCCACCAGCAGATGACCTTGTTAAACTCATTGTGCAGTGTGCCTGGAAGGCTCCGGACAACATAGAACCTGTTCTTCGGAGGCCAGACAACAATTTTATCTACACCTGAAGACTAGCCCCACTGGTGCTAGGATTTGACAGTTGATTCCATGATTGTGGTGGCAGCCACCAAGAGGGAACTGGCAGAAGATAATTCCACTGTCCATCCTCCAAATAGTCCTGTACCATGAACAGACTAGGGAAAAGGACCTATGCTTCAGCAACATTCGCCATTCTGTCTGGCACACTTTACTCGTCTCCAAAGATACCTAATTTCCGAAATGTCTTCCTCTTTGGTGAGGTGCTGTCTGATGAGGTGCGTGATACTGTCACCTCGCCGCTAGCTACCCTTGAATCCATCTCGAACCCCTCGATGTGTTTGATATCTCACTCCACCAAGGGGGCAGCTCAGGCGTTGTCATGAGATGTAATGCTTGGATGCGGTTGTGCGACTTCGCATACCCCTTTAAATCTTCCTTCATCAATGCGCCTGTTGCCGAATCTGCTCTTTTTGGACCCAAAGTATGAGACACACTTACATGTAGCGAGAAAGACGGAAAGACCTTGTCTGCTGTGGGCATACGCCCTTCCAACCCCCAGAGGTGCTATTCCAGGAACCAGAAGGGAGGAAAAATGTGGTTCAAAAAATCCCAAGGACCTTTTCGTGACACTTGTGGTGAACATTCCCCCCTGGGGCAGAGGGGGAAACTCGTATGGAAGACGTCCCTTTCGGGGTAGAGGGGGTCTGCGTAACCAGGGCGCTAGAGATTCTTTCTCCGGCAGACCCTACCAGCGCTCTTGAGCAGCGGCCATATTGCTTCCCTCTGGAAGCTGTCGGGGGTCATTTCCCTCTGCATCTACCAGCCTGACATCTTATTACAACCGATGTTTGTGTGCAGAGAATAATATCCAGAGGCTACCAAATACCTTTTGACTTAACTCCCAGACCCGTCAAATGAATCTCCGATGTATCACTGATTAGCAGGAATTAGCAGCCTTAGAGATAGAAAAGCTGCTAAGGAAAAGAGTCATCCAACCAGTCCCACCAGACCAGACAGGATCCGGGTTTTACTCGAGGTCCTTTTTTGTGCCAAAAATTACAGGGGACTGGAGACCAATCCTGGATCTCGGCCTATTGAACAAATTTATCAAACCTCAAAAATTCCTGATGGGCACGATACAGTCCATTCTTCCCTTCCTAGGGAGGGATAATATATGTGCTCTATAGATCTCCAGGATGCGTACTAACACATAAAGATGGATCACCGCTCCCAGAGGTTTCTTCGCCTCTGGCTGGGAGCCAATCACTACCAGTTCAGGGCACTGCCATTTGGTCTCTCAACAGCCTCCCGAGTGTTCACCAAATGTATGGCAGTTGTGATAGCTCATCTTTGACTACAAGGATTCCAGGTGTTTCCCTATCTAGACGATTGGCTCCTTACCGCTCCGACAAGGAATCTTCTAGTCCGCAACCTCTCTTACACTCAAGCTCTCGCTCTCCGCTTGGGGATTACAGTCTACAAAGGCAAATCTCAGATGTCCCCAACGAAGACACTGGAATTTATTGGAATGGTCTTCGACACAACATCCTGTCAAGATTCTCTTCCCCCTCACAGGCTTTTGAAAATAAGACACCAAATCCAAGACCTTCTTCCTCAGCTCTGTGGACCAGCACATCTTGTACTGCAACTCTTGGGCTCCATAGCAGCTGCCATTATGTTAGTACCACTGACGAGACTGCACATGAGAATCCTGCAGTGGCTCCTTTCCGCACAATGGTCATTGCTAACTCACCCACTCTACCACATGATACGCCTTACCGTTGCAAGGAGGAAATGCTATGGTGGATGGAGCAACAAAACAATCTTTGGTGTCGACCGTTCTGTCTACCCCAACCCACGGCAATGGTGACCATGGACGCTTCACTATTAGAGTGGGGGGGGGCATTTCCAGGGAAAGACTATCCAAGGCACCTGGACCCCCCTCGAGGCCAACTTGCACATAAATGTCCTAGAACTGAGGGCAGTTCTCTTAGCGTTGCAAGCATTCCATGCATCCCTTCCTTCGGAGACCGTTGCAATTCAGTCAGACAACATGTCAGTCGTCTGGTATATCAACAAGCAAGGCGGAACCAGATCTTACCCCCTGTGTCAGGAAGCCATGAGGATTTGGCACTAGGCGATAGCTTCCAATCGCTTTCTTATTGCAACACACATTCCCGGGAGTTCCAACCTTATTGCGGACAATCTATTTATGTATTTATTGACATTTGTTAACTGGGTGTGTCCAACTGGGCTTGTGGCCTATTTTCAGTGGAGACCCGAGGAGAAAAGCTCCAGTAGTACATTTTAAACAAGTACAATTTTAAACAATATTGATATAATAGCAGTTATAGCAAAAAGATTCACGTATGTTGGGTTACATGCATAAAGTTAAAGTTGCATTAAAAAGAAGCTAAGTAACAATTTTACATTGATATAGTTCAATAGGTCAACAATAAAAAAATTTTGTTTGTATAAAATTATGCAAATGCATAGTAAACACATTGGAGAGAGAGGTGTAATGAGGTACTAAGTATGGTCCTTTTGAGGGTGCATCAAGGGAAGGAAGACTGGGTAGGTTCATGGCAAGGGCAGGTTCTGGAATTGAGAAAATAAGCTTTTAGTTCATTTTTAAAGTGTGAGGTGTGGGAGATTGAACGTAAGTCAAGGGGGAAGTTTGTTCCAAGCATGGGCAAGGGAGTTTTTGTAGAGTAGTTTGCCTACTGACCTTTTTGGGTGGTAGATATCAAGTAATTGTTGGTTAGAAGTACCTGAGGGTCCAGGATGGGATGTAGATGGAGACTAAGGAAGATAGCGATGGACAGAAGGAGGGTTTATAAAGAATAGAGTGTAGCATATGAAATTGATAAGATAGCAGAAATTGGGTAAGTTCAAGCCATTGAAGAGAGTTTAAAGAAATGCAATGGTGCGAGTTGTATGGGGAGTTAGTAATGAATCTGGCTATTTTATGGTAAGTCTTTTGGAGTTTGTTTAGAGTGGAGGCCTGAATATTTGTAAGAACTGGGGCAGCGTATAAGAGGGAAGGGAGGAGGAGTGCATGGCCCAAGGTAAGTCTAGATTCAGGGGTTAGGAATTTTTTGTTCTGATATAGCAGACCTAGTTTCTGTTTTTTTTTTTTTATATACATTGGAGTATGTGTAGGTTGAACTTTAGTTCGTCATCGATAATGACCCCCTAGGAGTTTTCTGTGGGTGTCAGGTTGGATAATTGTATTGTTAGAAGATGTAATAAAAAAGGAGGTTTTGTGATGAGAAAGAGAACGGGGAAGGAAAAGTAGGAGTTTGGTCTTTTTGGGATTTAGGATCAACAGGTTGTGAGAAAGCCATTGTTCAGTGGATAGAAGGGAGTGTTGGGTCAGGGAGTGTAGTTCAGGAGTGTTATTTGAGATGGATATAAGTGTGGAGTCATCAGCATACTGAATAAGGGAGGATTCTTTGCATGAGGTATAAAGATCATTGGTGAAGATGTTAAACAAAAGGGGTCCCAAGATGGAGCCTTGGGGAACACCAGTGGAGATGGGAAGGAAAGGTGAGGAGGATGAGAGCCATTTGACATTGTTCCCTGCCAGATAGGTAGCTATTAAACCAGGCAAGTGTGGAGGGGGATAGGTGGAGATTTGCGAGTTTGGATAGTATTAGAGGATGAGAGACAGTATTGAAGGCTTTGGAGAGATCTAGGAAGAGACAGGAAATGAGTTTTTTGTTGTCTAGGGCCTCTGCAATGATATGAGTGAAGGAGTGGAGGGTAGTGGTGGTGCTGTGGTGAGGACGAAATCCATGTTGGGTAGGGGTAAGTAAGTGGTGTGTGAGGAGGTGATTGAGAAGCTGTGAGTGAATACATTTTTGTAATATCTTAGAGAGGGGGGACAGAATGGCAATGGGTCGGTAGTTTGAGGGGTCAGTGGAGTTTCCACCTTTATGTAGATGGATAGTGAAGAAAGACTTCCAAAGGGTGGGGACAGTTGATTCCAAAATAGATTGATTAATTAGTATAGATATAGGATAGGCAATTGAGTCAGCAGCAAGTTTGAGGAATGTAGGAGATAGATTGTCAGTGGAAGGAGAGCAAGGTTTTAGCTTGAGTAGTAGAGATTTGATGTAAGTAATGGGAACTGGCTCAAGAGAAAACAAAGTTGTGTTAGTGGAACTTGGAGGGGTGGGTGTCGAAGTTGAGTTTGGCTTAGAGGTTTCCATATTTTGGATGGAAGAGATCGTGTTTATTCAGGAGGGTAGCTGTTTCCTGAGAGGAAGAGTTAGGGTATGGGGAGAGATTAGAGGGCTTTCCAGGATAGAGGATGTTGTTGAGAGTTGAACAAAATTTTCGAGGATTGGATTTGTTGTTAAGCTGAGCAGAGCTATAGTATAACTTTTTGTCATTAGTTGTATGTTTGTTTGCAAGGTTCCTCAGTTGCCTGTATTTTTGAAGAAAAGGTGGTGGTTTAGTTTTAGTCCAGGTTTTCCAAGCATGATCTCTTTGTTTCATAAGGGACCTAGTCTCCTTGGAGAGCCAGGAGGGAGCATGAATTGATTTTACTCTGATCTTCCTAGCTAAGTAGTTTAGAGTATTCATGAAGATGCTGTTGAAAGTGCTTACAGCATCGTTTAGGGGGAGGTGTTTTAGGATGGACCAATCTATGTTGTGGAGAATGGAGTTAAATTGGGATGACTTGAAAGTCGATAGTTTTCGACAGTCTTTGATAAGGTGGGGTTTTGGAATATGGGAGTAGTGTCTTAAGATGGTGGTAGGGAGATGATCACTGAGGGAGTCAGGTAAGGTGGTGGGATTGTGGTATTGGTGAGGGGAATTGGTAAGGATCCAGTCTATGATGGAGCTGGAAGTAGAATTTTTATGGACGCGAGTGGGAGATGTTATAAGTTGGTGGAAGCCGTGTAGGTGGATACTGAGTTGGTGGGAGTCAGTTGTGAGTTTGGACCAATCAATGTTGACATCACCAAGGATAAGTGTCTCATATGGTATGTTGTGGGAGAACCAGGATAAGATGTTTTCAGGAATGGGCAGATTGTTACCAGGAGGAAGGTAGATAGAGGCAATTGCAAGTTTTTTGTGGGGATTCAGATGGCAGTTAAGGATGATGATTTCAGCTGGCAGGAAGTCAGGAATTGGGGAAGGGTATAGTGAGAGGTTAAGGTTGTTTGAGTAGAGGATGGCCACGCCACCCCCTGTTTTTACAGGTCTATCAGCTCGGAAGATATTATAACCTCGTGAAAGTATTTCACTATTTGAGATTTGTGGCTTGAGCCAAGTTTCAGATAGGGAGAGGATGTGAGGGGTATTGAGAGCTATCCATGAGTACAGCTCAGTGACTTTATTTGCTAGACTCTGAATATTCAATGAGTAAATAGTTAAGTATTTGGATGGAGATGATTGTTGTGACTGAGGTTGGTGACTGTTAAGAGGAGTAAGATGGGGGCAGTATAGAGGTAGTTTTGGGGAGAGAAGAGGGGCCAGGGTTGGGATGGATATCTGCAGAACAAAGTAGGTTTTTAGTGAGGAGAGATTGTGTAGTAGATGCTAGATGGAGTTTGTATAGTTTTGACTTAGCTTTGTGGGAAGGTTTAAAAACCTGTATTATGGATAGTTTATATAGATTTGAGGTAGAGGTAGTAAAGAGATTAGGGGAGATAGTAAAAGATGAAGTAGTTGGATATATGTTGTATGAGTGAGAAGTTGGTGAACATAGGAGTGGGTCAGAGAGACTGGAGTGGTAAGAGGTGGAGGTAGAAAGAATAAGTAGTAGTGTAGAAGATATTAGAAAATAATACGTTAGAATAAAATATGGTCAGATATAGACAGTGGTATAGAGGAACTGGTGTTGACAAGATTGATAGATTAGTAAGGTGGTTGTGGCAATAGGCAGGAAGTGGAATTGTAGTGGCTAGTGGGACAGGAAGGGGAATTATAGTTAATTATAAAGGTAATTGTATTGGGGTGGGCAGGAATGGGGGTAGGGAAGCGAAGTGAGCCCGAGCATAGCGGGGCTAGCACCCTGGTCAAGATGAAGTCATAGAAACAATCAGAAAAATATAGTGAAAAACTAGCTTGAGAGACAAGGATATAAAGTTTCTAAAGGTATCGTCACCAGAAATAAAATAAAAAGAAATATAATATGAGCAGAAGTAAGCTTACAAAAGGACAGTGGCCTCAAGCTACACAAGTATATTTACTTGAAGCAAACCCAGTGCTGTATGGTTAAAATAAAAATAAGCTACAATAGAGAGGGGCTTTGGAGGGGGAGAGAAATGTATTACTAGCGGCTAAAAGCAGGGCAAAAATAAAATTAAAAAAAAAAGCATTAATATGTAAGAGTCTGAAGAAAATAGGGCAGGTGCACTAGGAAAGGCAGTTATGAGTGAGGCTAGAAATGAATTCAGGGAAGGGTAAAGTACAGAACAGGAGAATATACACAGAAACAGTATGAGGATAGTGGGTAACCAAAGAGAAAGGATAGGAGCTGCTGGCATCTGCTTTTCATGGCGACTAGCAAAAAAAAACTTCTGTATTCTTGTTGTGCTTATATAGCATTCATTAAAAGATTAGCTTATGTAGTAGTTACTTACTGGGATACATACTTCAGTGGTATTATTTTAAGCTTAAAATGGTGGCTTCCGGACCGGTGGTTAGAGTTGCAGGGTATCTGTTAAGGTCCTCAAACCTGTGTTGCCTGTACTGTGGCCAGGAGAAAACAACAGGGAAAATCCACTAGGGTTCAGTGGTATTATTTTAAGCTTAAAATGGTGGCTTCCGGACCGATGGTTAGAGTTGCAGGGTATCTGTTAAGGTCCTCAAACCTGTGTTGCCTGTACTGTGGCCAGGAGAAAACCGCAGGGAAAAATGCACTAGGGTTCAGTGGTATTATTTTAAGCTTAAAATGGTGGCTTCCGGACCGATGGCTAGAGTTGTAGGGTATCTGTTAAGGTCCTCAAACCTGTGTTGCCTGTACTGTGGCTAGGAGAAACCCGTAGGGAAAAATCCACTAGGGCAGGAACATCCTGATGCCTCATGAATGGTCCGTCAATCCTGTAATAGCAGCTCGGATCTTCCAGCATTGGGGCAAGCCTTGCTGCGACCTGTTTGCTTCCCCCATGAATTACAAATGCAGGAGCTATTTTGCCACCACCAAGGGACGCTCTAACGCACGATTGGCCCCCAGGTCTTCTGTATGCCTTTCCCCCATTTCCCCTCATTCCAAAATTTCTCCAGAAAGCTCAGAGGTTGAAAAGCAAAGTGATCCTCATTGCTCCCTACTGCCACGTCAAGTCTGGTTTCTGTGGCCTCATCTGATTCACAGCCCGTGGATCCTGGATCATTCCCAGGGCCTGTTATCCCATCCTCAGGGATTGATTCATCTGAACCCACGAAGTCCCAAGCTCGCAGCCTGGTTCCTCCACTTCCAGTGATTGCAGACCGCCTGACATCCCATCTCCTGTTTGTGAAATTCTTCTGGCCTCACACAAACCTTCCACTAGAAAGGTTTATTCTACTAAATGGACTAGATGTTCATCGTGTTACCCTGCTGCAATCATCACACTTGGGTTATCCTGCCGTCAGGCGGTCCCGCAGTTGGCCCGAATTCCAAAGTCTTGGTCCGGCGTCAGTTGCTGTCGCTTCCTTCCTGATGGCAGTGCGCCAGGGGTATATAAGAGGCATCCGACACCATTTTCTTCAGTCTTTCTTGCCGCGCGGTGCCCGAAGCAGAAGCAGTTCGCAAGTGCCAGTCGGCCGACACCTGAGATTTTCGTTTTGAATTTCATTCCAAAGTCTTCAATAAAGCTAAGTACTCCGTTGGGGAACATTTTCTTGCCTCAGTCCGATGTCAGAAAAAGTTAACAATTGCATTTCTTGTGGGAAGCAAATACCTCATAAGGACTTCCATTCCTATTGTATTCCTTGCCTAGGCCCAGACCACGATGTCACAGGTTGTCGGTTTTGCGCTAGGTTTAATAAACGAACTATCAAACGCCATTTTGACTTCGCACGGCATTACTTTGGTAGGAAATTTAATTATATCATGCCGTCGGAGCAGCCGATGACCGCCACTCATAAAAAACGCAAGGATAAGGATAGGCAGCTTAGGAATAAGCCAGACACCGAGGCCTCAGCTGGGCCTGTCGCCGGTTTTCAGTGAGGCGCCTACGCAGCCCCTGACGACCGCAGAGCTGGAACCCCAGACAGCTGTGGATTCCCATGCGGAGTCTGCTAGGCCGACGCAGCCTTCTACCGACACCGGAGCAGAACTAGACACCGGTGCAACGGAAACACCTTCGGTTTCTGAAGGTGTCTTCAGACCGACTACACTCACCATTAAATCTTATGCTAAACTTAAAACTCCTTTAAAACCAAAGAAAACTGTACATCAGTCTACAGTTCAAGGCCCCATGCCTAAGAAACAGATGCTTAAGATGGCTGAAGATTTGATTACCCTTATCAGGGGTTCCCATCCCCCTCCTGATAAAAGACCAAGACAAGAGGAGGATTATGCATCCTCTGACCAGGTTTCTCTCTCCTCAGATTCTTCTGAGGAATAGGATTACACTTTTCCACCTTATGAAGATTCTGATGCTGAAGACTGTATTCCCTCAGCATCTCCCCCTGAAGACTACTCCTTTGGGGAAACTTTACATACCATGAGGGAACATTTCCACTGGGAAGGCCAGGATTACTCAGTTCCTTTTACTACCCCAGCACAGACCTCTTGCTATCCCTCCTGTTCTGGATATTGTGGATGATGTTTACCTGGAGTCTAGTTTAAATCCAGATTCTCTTCCTCCTGCTCCAGCCAAACCAGACAGATGCTACAGAGTACCTGACTCACACAAATTCCTTTATAAAAGCCCTGTAGCCGACCCAGAAACAATTTCCCAGGGTCCTAAGGGAGGAAAAGCTTCTATGGATAAAAATCCTGTGCCCTCTGAAAGGGATTCCAGAGCCCTAGATAGATGGGACAAGAAAATATACACCTCAGCTACTCTGGCTATGAGAGCATTAAATTGCCAGTTTCACATGTTGAAATATCAACAATTTCTAATGTCTCAATTAAAACAAATAATGAGCACACATTCAGAACTGCCTGAATTCAAAGAAATGCAGGATCTGTTGCATGCAGCTGAACAGGTGAGCAAACATACTTTACAGTGCGGATTTGACTCATTGGAAACTTCTTGTAGAGCAGCTGTTACCGTCTCTGTCATACGTAGGCATGCTTGGTTAAAAGAACAAACCCTCCCTGACCATGTTAAAGCAAAATTATTGGATGCACCTTTACAACAGGATGTATTATTTGGTGTCAAAGCAGAAGAGGTTTTAAAGAAAATGGAGGATAAGGCAAAGTCTATACAAACGGTCAAGGATTTTTTGCAGGTACAACCCCCTCGATTCAGCAGAAATTGGCCAACAAAAAACTGGTCCTTTCCAGCTTCAGACAGATCACAGAGGGGTAAATACAGACGCCCAAGGGGCAGAGGTCAGTCATAGGGCCCTTACAAACCTCGCCAATGGGGTTCTGCTACCCAGAAAGGAGGAGAAGACAAATACAATGACTCTTATCCTCAGACTACCAAGCAAATATCTCCTGGCAACTCCCTTGGGAGGAAAACGAGCATTTTTTGCAGACAGCTGGCACATCATCACAAAAGACAAATGGGTTCTAAACATCGTCTCTCAAGGATACAGATTCCACTTTCATACCTTACCAAGGAACAAAGGAATGCCAAACCTGCCACCAAATCAATGGGCAGAGGCACAAAAACAAATTACAGCTCTCATGAACATGAGAGCCATTCAACAGGTACCTACACAGGAGCAAGGACAAGGATTTTACTCAGTACTCTTCCTAGTCCCAAGAAAGGACAAAGCATGGAGACCCATTCTGAATCTTTCAATTCTGAACACCTATCTGCAAGTACCAAAATTCAAGATGCTAACACTACAGCAGCTTCTTCCCATGCTGGGCAAGAATGCTTGACTAGTCACTTTGGACCTCAAGGAGGCATACCTGCATGTCCCTATCAGACAAAATTGCAGACGATACCTCCGCTTCATTGCAGGTTCAAAGCATTATCAATTCTCTGCACTGCCCTTTGGCTTATCTACTGCACCCAGGGTCTTCACAAAATGCCTGGCACCAGTAATTGCATACTGCAGACAACGGGGAATTCAAATATACCCATACCTGGACGACTGCCTTATTCAAGTAGAAAGCAAAGACATTCTTTTAAAGCATCTGGCATTTGTCAAACACCTTCTAAGTTGCCTAGGGTACACAGTAAATGAAAAGAAATCAAAACTAGTGCCCTCACAAAACATAATATTCCTGGGTGCCAGCTTGAATACAATGGCCCAGATGGCTTATCTCATGCCAGACAAGCAACGACAACTGTTTCAATATTTCAAAATAATGGCAACAAAGACCCAACTCCCTGAAAGAAAAATTCTGCAGGCCTTGGGATGCATGGCATCTTGCATACTACTAATACCATTTGCAAAACTGCATATGAGGAAATTACAGTGGTACCTGAAAAGCGTATGGACTCAGCACAGCCACAGCTTGGAAACAATGATACCACTCATTCCCTACCTTCAACAGGAGTTTCTATGGTGGGCACAGGCATGTCATCTCAACAAGGGTCAGCCTTTCACCTTACCCACAGCCAGGCAAACTATGACAACAGATGCATCAGACTATGTCTGGGGAGCACACATGGCAGGGCAGTGCATTCAGGGCAAATGGACTACAGATCAGAGGCATCTGCATATCAATCAAAAAGAAATGCTAGCAGTACAGAATGCACTAACAGCTTTCAAGGACCTTCTACACCCAGGACAACTACTAATAAAAATGGACAATACCACAGTCATGTGGTACATAAACAAGCAAGGGGGCACACAGTCCTACCCTCTATGCAGGCAAGCAATGACCTTGTGGAACACTGCACTTACCAGGTTCAATTACAAGAACAATTCCTGCCAGGACAGAAAAACACATTGGCAGACGACCTAAGCAGAAACATCATGGATCCACACGAATGGAAACTAGATCCACAAGTATTTGCAATGATAGCTCAAAAATGGGGACGCCCAGACATAGATCTGTTTGCAAGCCCCCACAACCACAACTTCAAAAATTTTGCACAAGGACCTTCCATCCACTAGCTTGGAAAGTGGACGCCCTCTCATTCAGTTGGAAAACATTAACAGTGTATGCCTTCCCTGCACTACCTCTTCTAGCAAAGGTACTGCTGAAAGTTAGATTAGAGAGACCACAAATGATGCCCGTTGCACCAGACTGGCCACGCCAGCATTGGTACCCAGTTTTAAGGAACATGGCCCACGGTCCACCATGGATTTTGCCACAAATTCCTCACCTGCTCACCCAGCGAGATCATCAGATTCTACACAGCCAGCTCAAGACTTTAAACCTGGCTGCATGGCAAATTACCTAAACAACCAGCCAATACCTTTATCCAAAGCTGTTATGGATGTCATTCTGGAGGCCAGGAGACCCAGCACCAGGAAAACCTATTCAGACAAATGGAAAAGATTTTGCGCCTGGAACCAGGCTAAAGGACTTAAACCCCCTTGATCCAAACATCCCTCAGATTCTACAATATTTAACTGAGATGTTACACAAAGGACTTTCCTTTTCATCTATTAAGATCCGCGCCTCAGCAATTTCAGCTCATTACAGCACGGATCCTCCTTTATTCTCACATCCACTCCTGAGACAGTTCCTCAGAGGGGCTAAGAACTTAAGACCGCCAAGGAGACCTCCAACACCTACTTGGGATTTCAACTTTGTTCTGGAAAAGCTTACACTACCACCCTTTGAACCAGCTTTTTCTGCTGATTTAAAATTTCTTTCATGGAAAACTGCCCTACTACTAGCAATAACCTCAGCTAGAAGAGTCTCAGAGCTACAGGCACTAATGGCAGTGGACAGTGGAACCTTTAATCATTTTTCATCAAGACAGAGTCTCTCTACGAACAAATCCTTCCTTTATGCCAAAGATGATATCCAGTGTGGCCCTAAACCAAACCATTCACTTGCCCACCTTCTTCCCAAATCCCCAGAACAAAGGAGAAAGACTCCTGCACTCTTTGGACATTCACAGGCAATTACGTTACTACTTGGATAAAACTAAGGCTTTCAGAAAAACTGACCAGCTTTTTGTAGCCTATGCTACAGGATCACAAGGAAAAGCTATCTCAAAACAGACCATTTCAAAATGGATAGGGCATTGCATACGTTTCTGTTACACACATCATGGGAAACCAGTACCTGCTAACATCAGGTCCCACTCCACCAGGACTACAGCTACATCAGCAGCCTTTCTCAGTGGAGTGCCAACCAAGGATATTCTGGAAGCTGCTACTTGGAGTTCAGTGCACACCTTCACCAAACACTATCACTTACCTCTGTACTCTAAGACTAGAGCTGGTTTTGCCACTGCAGTTTTGCAGGGCTTACTAGCTTCTTCTAACCCTGTCTGACTCCACCTCCCATCCTTAGCTTTGGGATTCAACCCAAGTGTGATGACTGCAGCAGGGTAACACGATGAACATAGTACAGTTATGTACTTACCGTAAATGTAGATGTTCGAGTGTTCACCCTGCTGCAGTCCAGGTTACCCTCCCTCCATCCCCTCTGAACTAGCTGAATGTATCTCTACCACTCTATCCTATACTACCTCTGTGGTGTATTTTCTTGTGCCTAAGGGTTTTGTTTTATTTTTATATAGCTATATGTATATATAATGGCAGTGGACAGTGGAACCTTTAATCATTTTTCATCAAGACAGAGTCTCTCTACGAACAAATCCTTCCTTTATGCCAAAGATGATATCCAGTGTGGCCCTAAACCAAACCATTCACTTGCCCACCTTCTTCCCAAATCCCCAGAACAAAGGAGAAAGACTCCTGCACTCTTTGGACATTCACAGGTAATTACGTTACTACTTGGATAAAACTAAGGCTTTCAGAAAAACTGACCAGCTTTTTGTAGCCTATGCTACAGGATCACAAGGAAAAGCTATCTCAAAACAGACCATTTCAAAATGGATAGGGCATTGCATACGTTTCTGTTACACACATCATGGGAAACCAGTACCTGCTAACATCAGGTCCCACTCCACCAGGACTACAGCTACATCAGCAGCCTTTCTCAGTGGAGTGCCAACCAAGGATATTCTGGAAGCTGCTACTTGGAGTTCAGTGCACACCTTCACCAAACACTATCACTTACCTCTGTACTCTAAGACTAGAGCTGGTTTTGCCACTGCAGTTTTGCAGGGCTTACTAGCTTCTTCTAACCCTGTCTGACTCCACCTCCCATCCTTAGCTTTGGGATTCAACCCAAGTGTGATGACTGCAGCAGGGTAACACGATGAACATAGTACAGTTATGTACTTACCATAAATGCAGATGTTCGAGTGTTCACCCTGCTGCAGTCCAGGTTACCCTCCCTCCATCCCCTCTGAACTAGCTGAATGTATCTCTACCACTCTATCCTATACTACCTCTGTGGTGTATTTGCTTGTGCCTAAGGGTTTTGTTTTATTTTTATATAGCTATATGTATATATATATATATATATATATATATATATATATATATATATATATATATATATTTTGCCTACCTATTGGGGGCACCTGACATCTGGAGCAAGAAATACTGAAGAAAATGGCGTCGGATGCCACTTATATACCTCTGGCGCACTGACGTCAGGGAGGAAGCGACAGCAACCAACCCCGGACCAAAACTTTGGAATTCGGGCCGACTGCGGGACCGCCTGATGGCAGGATAACCCAAGTGTGATGACTGCAGCAGGGTGAACACTCGAACATCTACATTTATGGTAGGTACAAAACTGTACTGTTCTCTATTTGGGCCAAAGACCAGAACTTAAACCCTTTCTCTATGCCTATTCAAAAAATTCTGCATTACCTGACTACTCTCCTGCATGCAGGAGCCTCAGCTTCAGCGATCACTGTACATTTAGCAGCTATCGCCAATTTTCATAATGGTCTTGAAAATTTTTCAGTTATGTCACGCCGCCTATGCAAAACTTTTTTGAAGGGAGTATTACGTGTTAAATCTCCAGTCAGTCCTCCCTTAGATCCTTGGAACTTGACTCTGGTGCTTCAGTCTCTTACATTTGAGCCCTTTCATTCATGTGATTTGAAATTTTTCTCTTGGAAAACCATACTTCTAGTAGCACTCACCTCATCGAGAAGAGTATCTGAGCTGCAGGCTTTGAGTGTCAAGAGTCCTTACTTGATCTTCCACACGGATAGGGTGTCCCTTTGTACTGACCCTTCCTTTTTGCCCAAGGTCATTTCTGTTTTTTTTCCATTAACCAATCTATTGACCTGCCGGTTTTCTTCCCAAGGCATTCTAATAGAGGGGAGTACCTTTTGCACACCCTTGATGTGCACTGACAGCTTTGTTGTTATTTGGACAGGACTAAATCTTTCAGGAAAACAGACCAGTTGTTTGTGGCCTTTGCAGGACCCAAAGTGACTTTATCCTCTTGGCTTAGAAACGTCATTACCCTTATCTACCAACAGAATAAGCTACCATTACCTTCCAGAATAAAGGCTCATTCTACCAGATCTATGGCTACCTCTGTAGCTTTTCATTCCAGAGCCCCTATTGATGATATATGCGCAGCAGCCACATGGGTAAGACCTCATACCTTCATATCTCATAACAAATTGGATTTGGCCTCCAGGGGACGAGCATCTTTTGGTTCTATGGTGCTCAGGAATATCCTTCCTTAGGGCCATCCAGGACTCATGTAGCTGGGGATTCGGTCCTAACAGTAAGCAATGAGTAAAGATGTACAACATGAAGAAGTTATGTCTTACCATAAAGTTCCATCTGTGTTGTAGATCTTTATTCATTCCTTACTTCCCGCCCTCCTTCCCCCTGCCTGGACTCCTGGTGGACTTCAGGTACTCCTGGTTAGGTTATTTGCTCAGAGAGAGCCTCCTACTTTTTCCTATTACTGCATCTTTTATGTAGGGTGAGCAAACTCAATCTGGAGTATCTAGGAGAGGGGCATTGTGGGTAGGTTTTTAGCTTTGAGTTTTTGGCTTGCACGAGCTGGGAAACGACCGTATCGGTTCCGAGGACGGAACCGAGGTCCTAACAGTAAGCAATGAATAAAGATCTACAACACAGATGGAACGTTATGGTAAGACATAACTTCTTTTTCTTGATTATCTTTGCTACTGCACTGTATGTTTTAAACCTTTGATATGTTGTAACTCTGTTACTGGAACTTAAGAATCCTACTATATTGTATATACTGGAGCTTTTCTTCCCCAGGCCTCCACTGAAAAGGGGTTACTGTCAGCTCATCTGGATTATCCTGGTAAGCAAATGCAATAAATAAAATAAATTAGTATTAGCAAGCTCAGAAGATCTTAGTTGTCAGTTTTTGTGGTATAAAAAAGAGTAGCCTGGAAGACTAAACTCAACAAGCTACTTCCTCTCATTGAAGATCATCTGAAGGATAACCTTGGAAGCACTGAGGTTAGTTAGGCTAACCTGTAGATTGCAACTTGTATGACTGCATTTACAAAACTGGAATGTGGGCTTAGGAAAGGCCTGCAAACTTGGACTTTGTTTTGAAGAGTTTGTGTCTTAGAAAGGCTGTTTAAACTGAACACTGTTAAAAGTAATGTTTAAGGTTCTGTGCTTTTATTTGCATTTGTAAAGCCAAGTGTGCTAACATTTTAGAGTACTGAATAATCCTTGGCTTTATGTGGTCTTGCCTGTGGTGTGTTTTTGAACTTGTAGTATGTGCACACACACAAACCGAGGAAAGGTGAAATGTGAGATATCAAGTGTATACTTTTAAATGCTAATAAGGTAGCAGTTTGCTACTCCATGCCATGATAAACTATCTTGTAGTGAAATTCACTTTGTATGTATACCTCATGGAAGTTAGACCAGATCCACAGTAACTTAGTATTACTGAACGACGATCCTGATAGGCCCAAACACATCATAAGTGGATCAATGAAAATTCTCTCCTGTGCAACCGATTAAAATATTCTCCAGTCCTTTTTGGCCCAGAGAAGCAGGCAACCTCCCGGTATGTTTCTTAAACAACTTTCTCACTGCCAGATACCTTATTGCTCAAGCTGATTTTGTCAAGAACCCAAGTGTACCTTCTCAGAACATGTAACTGACATTTTCAAAAAATGTGTAAGAACTGGGCACATTTAACCAAATGAATGTTTCACTTACTGTGAATACCAGGTTTACTATAGCCAGAGTTGGATTCATCCTCTCAGTACATGATTCACAAGGTCATCTGGACAGACTTTGTATTGTTTGCTTTACTCATATTACAACTTCTCTGTCAAGTGTTTTTCATTGTCCACATTCTTGTGAGTTACAGGTAGTTGATGCACACTCTTTCAATGTAAAATATAATATTATTGAAGCTCTAGGTAGTACAGTTCCACTGTGGTCAACTACTAATTTTCTCACTTGGAATTAATGCACTTAACATGCTATCCATGTCTCTTGACTGTGTGCAGCTACTTCTGGTAGAACAAAATGTGTATATTTTTTCTTTTTCTACCAGTTTGACTATGTTCAGTATATATCTTTGTACTTTCCTGTTGGAATCTTTGACTGTAGTTTTCACAGAGTTCCTTAGTGGAATCTACCTTGTGAACAAATGTTTAGCTGTACAGATTGAAGACTCATAATTATACAGTATTGATAAGTATCTAGGTAAAAGTCTGGTTAACAGAATGCAGGCATTCAGACTCATACTGCATCCATAAAAGGAGTAAAAAGTAATCTTCTGACACTGCATTTCAGAGTAGCATTGAACAGGTCACAATGAATGATTGTAACATTTCATGTTTTGTTATCTTATCCTGCCTTTATTCTTACTGGTTGAGTTCGAGCCCATCCTCAGCTCTGACTTGGCCGAATACTAAAGCTCGAAGTCTATCACTTGGCTCGTGGCTAAACACCTATCCCATCATGCAGTGGTGTAATCCCCAGATCTTGTTTGCCACATAAATAGATCGGAGTTTCATTAAAATCTTATTTTTTTTTATAGTTACTTATAATTAGTGTTAAGATTAGTTAGTTATATTTCTTATAATATAGTGTGTTTTTTTCACTCTTGCTGTTAGTGCATATATATTGTTGTTTTTGGCTTTTGTGGTTGACCATTACTTCTGTAGTCTGGCCATTGTTTCTCCTATCCAGTTTAAATTGCTAAACCCTTATTTTTTAGGGGTTTTGTTGTACTTTCTTGTTAAAGCGCTGTTTAAGTTAGAAGTGCTTCCAATCTCTGTGTTTATAACTTGTGGTGTTTTTCCCTTCAGGTAGTTAATTAAGCTTGTGCATGTTTAAGTTAGAGGGCCTAGCGCCCGTTTAAGTTTGAGGGTATAGCTAACTTCCTCCCTTTCTAGACCAGTTGTTTGTTTCCTTTGCTGACTGTACAATAACTTAGATATATCAGTGTGGTGTGCAGTTTTAGTTTAGTTATATGCATACTTGTATAATCTTTTTCAGTGTGTGGTTTGAATTTATATAAAATTAGTTGTAACTTGTTGTGCCATAATGTCTAAAGACCAAAAAAAGAAGCAATCTGGTTTTAAAAAATGTCAAATGTGCTCCCAGAAAATGTCCTTGACCGATGGTCATAGTATGTATGTGTATTGTCTCGGAGCCATCCATTTACAAGAACCATGTACTTTCTGCTACTCCTTTAGCTCTAGGGTTTTACTAGAGAGGAAAATCAAACTTATTGTAAGAGGGCTTCTGCACTCTCCTTTCTCTGAAAGTTTAGAAAGTCAGAGCACCTCCAATAAGACTAAGTCTCCATCTAAAATTGACAAACCTATCAAGAGATCTTCTTCTGGCCATTCGGAACCACAAGCGAAGACAGCAAAAACTACCCAATTGGATCCAAAACCTTCTGGATCAGACAAACCAAGCTCCTTGGCGCCAAAGATTTCTGAGCCGAGAGAGTCTCAGGTTTGGAGCTGGTCTCCGGAATTTTTACCAGTCTCCCATACTCTGAGGTCTCCCATTTTACAGTGATCTCTCTCACCTACCCTTTCTCTAGGTCCTCCAGGAGCCTATTGGATGATGATGTGGATGGGGTGGTGCGCTGACTGCTGAAGTCACCGGCGGTGGCAAAACTTTTCTCGGCTTCAGCCCAGTCAGTTTCAGAGCCAGTAAAGGTCCTTTCGTCCATGTCTAATCCTCCTCCGACCCAAGCTGGAACATTGGAGCATTCATCTTCGGTGCCGTGACCCACTCTGGGGATTTTGTAACCATTTTCTGCTCCAACATCCTTGGTGCTGTCCGGGATGTCTAGGAGCCGAAGCTTTCCGGTCGGGTCTGAAGGGGACTCTCAGACCCGGGACACTCTGGTTCCGAGCTTGCCTCTTGGGGCTTTGGCACGGGTGAGCTTGGCTTCTACATCAGGTTCATAGCCATCCACCTTGGCGTTGGGGATTCCTTCTACTTCTTCGGAAACGGAGGTGTCCTTGGAGCAGGGGGGAACGGCTTCTGAGTTGATGAGTGTGCTGCCCCCCCTACAGCTCTTACAAAGGTACTGGCATTCTTCCCCCTAAAGCATCTGCTTCTGTCTTGGCACCTCCCCAACCACAGGACAGCAGAGATTCCAGGCCTCAGGGTGCCCCATTGGGTGAACAACAGTCTCCTGAGACCTCTCCAGAATACCCTTCTGAGGAGGCTCCCCTGAAGAGACTTTGCAAGAGGAAGCACCTGGATTCACCAGATGAGTCAGTCACCTTGGACACTGACCTCGAGGAGTCAGGAGGGTCCCCACTGTCACCTTCTGAGGATATCCCCTTTGCGGATATCCTAGAAATCCTTAAACAGAGAGGTGGCTGGAAACACATCAACCCTTCTGATGAGGAGTTGGTGGCCCTGAAGGCCTTTAGATCTCAACCTTCAGCCACCTGGGTGTCTCTGACTTTTGACGAACTCATGGAACTAGTTAGTCAAAAGGAGTGGGAGTCACCAGATGCAATGGAACCGGTCTCTCGGAGGCCAAATAAATTTATTACAGCCCCAACAGACAAGGAATTTCTTACAAAAGGCACCCCTGGAGATGCTATGGTAGTGGCAGCAGCCACTAAGAAGGAACTTTCTGAAATGTCCTCACCTGTCTATCCACCGAACAAGGAGTCTCGAATGATGGACAGATATGAGAAGCGTATTTTTTTCGTCAGCAACTTTTGCCCTTAGATCACTGAACTACTTAACGCACTTCAAAGAGACCTCCTGAAAGAGCTAGGAGATACTCTTCAAGGTACATTAGCTGCATGGGTCACATATAAGGTATCTTCTCAACTGTCCACCTTAAGTTCCGTAGTGGACTCCTCCATGAGACTGATTTCTTGCGCACTGGATGGAGCAAGTAAGGAAGTGGGTTCAGGAGTTTCCCTAAGGAGACACTCCTGGATGTGCTTGTGAAATTTTGCGGAACCTTTGTCAATGCCCCTTTCAATGGTTCCCCACTCTTTTGACCAGAAGTCAAAGAGACACTCACCAGATGCGAGCAGGAAGGGAAAACTTTCTCTGCTGTTGGAGTATGTTTTTCCGTACCTTCCAAACCCTATCCTAAGGGTCAGAAGGGTGGTAAAATGTGGTTTAAAAAATCCCATGCAATTTTTCAAGATGCACGAGGTGAATCTTTCCCCAGGGGCAGAGGGCAGCTACTTTGCCCTAGTCCCCCCCTCCAGGGGAATCGCCAAGGGATCCACTTGTACACGATTGGCCCTTGGGACTTCTTTATGCTTTTCCTCCCTTTCCTGTAATACCCAAAGTCATACAGAAAGCCAGGTCATTGGGAAGCAGGCTAATTCTCATTGCCCATACTGGCCTCATCAGATTTGGTTTCCCTTCCTCTGGCCTCATCTTCAGGAGGAACTGTGGGATGCTCATCGTGTTTCACTGTTGCAGTCATTACTCTTGGGTTATCCTACTGGCAGGCTACTCGCAGTCGGCCTGAATTCCAAAGTCTTGGTCCAGCGTCGGTTGCTGTCGCCTCTTCCCTGACGTCAGTGCGCCAGGGGTATAAAAGATGCAGCCGATGCCATTTTCTCCAGTCTTTCTTACCGCGCGGTGCCCGAAGCAGAAGCAGTTCGCAAGTGCTGGTCGGCCGACTCCTGAGATTTTCGTGTTCGAATTTCAGATCTGAAGTCTTCATTTAAAGCTAAGTACCCCATTGGGGAAACTTTTTTCTTGCTCCAGACCGATGTCAGAAAAAGTTAATAATTGTATTTCTTGTGGGAAGCAAATACCTCATAAGGACTTCCATTCTTATTGTATTCCTTGCCTAGGCCCTCATCACGACGTAGCTAATTGCAGATTTTGTGCTAGATTTAACCAACACACTATTAAGCGTCGGTACGATTTTGCATTTCATTACTTTGGCTGAAGATTTAATTACACAATGTCGTCGGATAGCCACCTGACTACCGCAATTCACAGGAAATGCAAGGAAAAGGACAGGCATCTGAGGTCCAAAACTGACGACGAGGCTTCTTCTAAGCCAGTCACTGGTTCGCTGGTTCTCAGTGAGGCGCTTTCACAGCCCCTGACGCCCGCTACCTCAGAGTCGCAGACCGCTTGCAACTCCCACGTGGAGCAGACTAGGCCTCTGGAAACTCAAGGTATTGGTCACTTAGAAAATATTCCCTCAGATGGGTCCGGAGCCGCTGAGCAAGCATCAGCTTCTGAGGGTGTTTTCAGGCCTATGCAGTTATATATAAAACTGACTACAGCTTCAAAGGCAGAGACTAAAGCACCACTAAAGACAAAGAAACAAGTGCAGCAAGCCCATGGACAGGCCTCCATGCCTAAAAAACAGATGCTCAAAATGGCCGAAGACCTAATTACTTTGATCAGGAGTTCCCATCCCCCTCCTGAGAAGAGGCCTAGGCAAGAGACAGAATATGAATCTTCAGATCAGGTTTCCATTTTCTCTGACTCCTCTTCTGACCAAGAATACTCTCTCCCTCCCTATGAGTATTCCAATCCTGAAGAATCTATCCCTTCAGCCTCCCCTCCTGAGGATTATTCTTTTGGGGAAACCCTGCATACCATGAGGGAGCACTTCCACTGGGAGAGCCAAGACTACTCGGAATCTAAGAAAAGGCTTAAAGATTTTCTTTTACTACCTCAGCTCAGGCCTCTTGCTGTCCCTCCTGTTTTAGACATTGTAGATGATGTATTTTCACAGTCCGGCCTGTCCCCTGACTCTTTACCCCCTGCACCTGTTAAGCCAAACAGATACTACAGGGTTCCAGATTCACATAAATTTCTTTATAAAAACCCTGCTGCTGATCCAGAAACTTTTTCTCAGGGTTCCAAAGGGGTCAAGGCTTCCACTGCAAAAAACCCTATCCCCTCTGATAGGGATTCAAGGGCACTGGACAGATGGGGGAAAAAGGTTTACACTTCTGCTATCTTGACTGTGAGGGCTTTAAATTGTCAATTTCATATGCTTAAATATCAGCAATACTTATTGTCACTGCTTAAACAGAAAATATTAACAAATTCTGAATGTGCAGAAAACAAGGAAATGCAGGATTTATTGCATGCAACTGAACAAGCGGGAAAGCATACTTTGCAATGTGGTTTTGATTCTCTGGAGGCCTCTTGCAGGGCCGCTGTTACGGGTTCTGTCATTAGGCGACATGCTTGGTTAAAGGAACAGAATCTGCCTGATCATGTTAAAGCAAAATTATTAGATGCTCCATTACAGCATGATACTGTTTGGTGTTAAAGCAGAAGAGGTTTTGAAGAAAATGGAGGACAAAGTGAAATCTATGCAGACAGTTAAGGATTTCTTACAGGTGGAGCCACCCAGATTTAGCAGGAACTGGCCTACAAAGAATTGGTCCTTTCCAGTGTCAGACAGCCCACAAAGAGGCAGATACAGATGCCCCAGAGGCAGATCCCAGCCCCAAGGCTCATACAAGCCTAAACAATGGGGTGCTTCTACCTCCAAAAGCGGAGAAGACAAATCACAGCCATACAGGAAACAGTCCCAATGACTTTCCTCTGCCAGAACCAAGCACTTATGTTTTGGCAGCCCCCTTAGGGGGAAAAGTAGCACTTTGTTTTACAAAATTGGCACATGATCACCCAGGACAAATGGGTCTTGAACATAGTGTCTAAGGGCTACAGGTTCCACTTTCACACCCTGCCAAGGGCAAAAGGTATGCCAGACCTGCCACACAATCAATGGGCAGAGGCACAAAAGCAAGTTTCATCCCTCATGGACATGAGGGCCGTTCAGCGAGTACCACAACAAGAGCAAGGGACAAGGATTTTACTCAAGACTTTTCTTGGTACCCAGACAGGACAAAGCCTGGAGACTAATACCGGACCTGTCTATTCTAAACACATTTCTGGATGTTCCAAAATTCAGAATGTTGAGACTGCAGCAGCTACTGCCCATGCTGGACAAGAAGGCTTGGCTTGTAACTTTGGACCTAAAAGAGGCATACCTGCATGTCCCAATCAGACAATCTTGCAGAAGATACCTCAGATTCATAGCTGGCTCAATGCATTACCAATTCTCTGCACTGCCCTTTGGCTTATCTACTGCGCCCAGGGTCTTCACAAAATGCCTGGCACCAGTAATTGCATTTTGCAGACAAAGAGGAATTCAGATATATCCTTACTTGGACGACTGCCTTGTTCAAGCAGAGAACAAGGACATTCTACTAAAGCATCTGGCATTTGTAAAAAGATTACTAATTTGCCTAGGGTACACAGTAAACGAAAAGAAATCAAAACTAGTACCCTCTCAAGAGATAATATTCCTGGGTGCAAGCTTAAATACAACTGCCCAGATGGCTTTTCTCATGCCAGACAAACAAAGGCAACTGACTTCTTACTTCAAAATGTTGGCAGCAAAGACCCAGTTATCTGCAAGAAAAATTCTGCAGGCTTTGGGCTTCATGGCATCCTGCATTCTGCTAATTCCATATGCCAGACTGCATATGAGGAAACTACACTGGTATCTAAAAAGTGTTTGGACTCAACATTGCCGCAGCCTGGAAACATTAATTACCCTCATTCCCTGCCTGCAACAGGAGTTTCGATGGTGGGCACAGGCTTGTCACCACAACAAGGGACAGCCATTCACTTTACCCACAGCCAGGCAGACACTAACAACGGATGCATCAGATTATGCCTGGGGGGCCCACATGGCAGGAAAATGTATTCAGGGCACATGGCCCGCAAGCCAGATGCATCTTCATATCAATCAAAAAGAGATGCTAGCTGTTCAGAATGCCATGACAGCTTTCAAGGATCTACTTCATCCAGTACAACTACTGATAAAGACGGACAATACTACAGTCATGTGGTACATAAACAAGCAGAGAGGCACACATTCCTACCCCCTCTGCAGACAAGCCATGACTTTGTGGGACACAGCATTGACTTAGCAAGTTCACCTGCAAGCACAATTCCTGCCAGGAAAAATAAATACTCTGGCAGACGAACTAAGCAGAAACCTCATGGATCCCCACGAGTGGAAACTGGATTCACAAGTCTTCAGCATGATAGCAAGGAAATGGGGATGCCAAGACATAGATCTATTTGCCTCCTCTCACAACTGCCAACTACAGAGATTCTGCACAAGGACTTATCATGAGCAAGCATGGAAAGCGGATGCTTTATCCTTCAGCTGGAAAAACGTAACAGTATATGCCTTTCCTCCACTGACTCTCCTCCCCAAGGTACTCCTAAAGGTCAGACAAGAGAAGCCAAAAATAATGCTGATTGCCCCACACTGGCCATGCCAGCACTGGTACCCAATCCTAAAGAACTTGTCTCAAGGTCCAGCCTGGACATTGCCTCAAATATTTCTCACTTACTGGCCCAACAAAACAATCAGATCTTGCACAGCCAACTCAGGACCTTAAATCTGGCAGCATGGCGGATAATGTAGCCATTCAGAACACTCCTCTCTCCAAAGCTGTGATGGATGTTATTTTGGAGGCCAGGAGACCCAGTACCAGAAAATCTTATGCAGAAAAATGGAAGAGATTCTGTGCTTGGAACCAGGAACAAGGAATTGACACGTTTGTACCAAATATTCCTCAGATTTTACAATACTTAACTGAGATGCTGGACAAAGGCCTATCCTTTTCATCAATTAAGATTCATGCCTCTGCCATTTCAGCCCATTACAATATGGAACCACCTATCTTTTCTCATCCTTTAATAAGGCAGTACCTTGGAGGGGCCAAAAACATAAGACCTCCAAGGAGAGCACCAATACCTGCATGGGACCTCAATTATGTCTTGGAAAAACTCACACTACCTCCTTTTGAGTCAGCCTCAACAGCTGATATAAAATTCCTATCCTGGAAAGCAGCTCTGCTCCTAGCAATAACCTCTGCAAGATGAGTCTCGGAGTTACAGGCACTCATGGCTGTGGAACCTTTTATCATTTTCCATCCAGACAGGGTTTCTCTGAGGACAAACCCAATATTTATGCCTAAGGTAGTGTCCAGTGTGGCCTTTAACCAAACCATTCACTTGCCTACCTTTTATCCAAATCCACAGAACAAAGGTGAGAGACTTCTGCATTCTTTGGACATACACAGACAGCTACGCTTCTACTTGGACAGAACTAAAGCTTTCAGAAAGACTGAGCAACGTTTAGTGGCATATGCTGCAGGATCACAAGGAAAGGCTATCTCAAAACAGACTATTTCAAAATGGATAGGCCATTGCATTCGTTTCTGCTACTCAGAGCATGGCAAATCAGTGCCTAAGGGCATTAGGCCACATTCACCCAGAGCAGCAGCCCATTCAGCAGCCTTCCTCAGAGGAGTACCAACCAAAGACATCTTAGGCAACTTGGAGTTCAGTGCACACTTTTACAAAGCACTACCACTTCCCTCTCTACTCTAAATCCAGAGCAGGCTTTGCCACTGCAGTTCTGCAGGGCCTCATAGCCTCTACTAATCCTATTTAGCCCAGCCACCCATCCTCAGCTTTGGGATTCAACCCAAGCGTAATGACTGCAACAGTGAAACACGATGAACATAGTACAGTTGTGTACCTACCATAAATGTAGATGTTCGAGTGTATTCACTGTTGCAATCCAGGTTACCCTCCCACCATCCCCCTTTCTTTTGCTGGGCCTTATCTGTACTTCTCTATTCTATACAAACTATGTGGTGTATTTGCTTGTAGATGAAGGAAATGTTTACTTTAGTGCATGCATGTTTATTGGCATAATTTATGTAGCCTACCCTTTTGGGGGGCACCTGACATCTGGGGCAAGAAAAACTGAAGAAAATTGTGTCAGCTGCATCTTTTATACCCCTGGCGCACTGACGTCAGGAAAGAGGTGACAGCAACCGACGCCAGACCAAGACTTTGGAATTCAGGCCAACTGCGGGTAGCCTGCGGAGTGCAACAGTGAATACACGCGAACATCTACATTTATGGTAGGTACACAAGTGTACTTTCTGGACCCAGATGCAGACCTTCTGACTCATACGTCCACAACACCCCACCCCTCCCTCCAAACCCTCAAATTGACAGTGTGGCTGCTCAGTTCCAAGTTTAGTCAGGCTTCATAATTTCATACTGACAGTGAAACATATCTTAGTATCTTTACACAAGGCTTCAACCAGGAAATTATATTCCAGTAAATGGAAGAGGTTCTCATAATGGGCCGCATCAAAAGACATTGATCCCTTCTCTGCCCCATTCAGCTGTATTCTTGAATTCCTGGCAGAGCATTTTCAACAGGGTTCCACTGCAGTTACTATTAAAGTCCAATTAGCTGCAATTTCTAGTTTTCATATGGGTGACTGGACTCCTAACTTGATGTCCCACAGATTGTGGAAAGCTTTCTTAAAAGGTACTTGCTTATTAAGACCTCCCATTAAAGAGCCCCTGTCACCATGGGATTCAAATTTTGTCCTATCATATTTAACTTTACCTCCATTTGAGCCCTCATCAACATATGATCTCAAATTTCTGTCATGGAAAACAATTTTATTAGTGGCCATTACTTCTGCAAGGAGAGTCTCAGAACTGCAAGCCCAATCAATCAAACCTCCTTACTTGATCTTCCATAAGGATAGCGTATCTCTTTGAACTATCCCTTCCTTTTTACCCAAAGTGTGTTCTCAAACTAATGTAAACCAAACTATTGAGCTGCAAGTGTTTTTCCCCAATCATGGCAACAAGGCAGAATACAAGCTACACCAATTAGATGTGCACAGACAACTCTGCATTTGTTTACACCAAGGATTTTACGAAATCTGACCAATTGTTTATTTCCTTTTCAGAAGCAAAAAAAGGTATGCCTTTTTCTAAGGTCACACTCTCAAACTGGCTGTCAAGTTGCATCACCTTTATCTATAGTACAAATAACAGAGCTACCTTTCAAGGTCAAGGGTCATTCTACAAGAGCCATAGCAACATCTTCTGCCTATCTAGCTAGACTATCAATGGACAGTATTTGTGCAGCTGCTACATGGGCAAGGCCCCATACCTTTGTCACTGATTACAAAGTGGATTTGGTCTCCAGGGACAGGACCTCCTTTGGTTCCACTGTACTGAAAAGTGTACTCCCATGAGCCACCCAGGAAATGTGGTGCTAGGGACGCTGTCCCAACCAGTAAGAATGAAGGCGAGATAGGACAGCATAATTTAAAGAAGTTATGTACTCACCATAATGTTCCATGTTTGTTCTTATGACCCTCCCACCTTCCCCCAGCCCAAGGGTTCTGGAGGACTTAGAGGTTCTTTTTTTCCTTAGGCAAGGAGATTCTCTGACTTTCTTTGTGATATTTATATTCTGCAATATGATACATGTAAACACATTATTATGGTTAGCAGCAAACAAGATCTGGGGGATTACACCACTGCAAGATGGGATAGGCGTTCAGCCATGAGCCAAGTGGAAGACTTCGAGCTTTAGTATTCGGCCGAGTCGGAGCCAAGGGTCAGCTCCGAACCCAACCAGTAAGAATGAAGGTGAGATGGACAACAAACATGGAACATTTTTTTTATTTTGCAGTGCTTGGTCCAGAATAAATAGAAATGGTTAAAGTTAAGAACTGCTGTTTCATTTACCTAACATACCCTTATATATTTGACAGGTTTCATTATTTTTAATTGTAATTGTTCCCACTGTCTGTAATTCTTATAATGTTGCTTACAGTGGTGTCTGCATCTCTCTCAAATTGTAAATGCAGCAATGTACTTGTTTGCTCGCAGTACTTCGTAGTACAATTTTATTTGTGTATGTGCCATTATTATACTTGCAGATTAGGGCATGTACACTGCTACATTCCTATGGAGGAAGAATGTCTCTCTTGGGGGTCAGTTTTTGCCTTACCAAAGTCTTTGTAGCAGGTGTGCAGGGGTGAGCAACTTGAAGGAGGATGGTGTTGTGGCTCCTATAGTGATCTGGCAGTGCATGCCAGCAACCAGGGTGAAGTTAACTGTAGTACGAATAACCTTATAGTCAGTATGACAAAGACAACCCTCTGGACAGCTGTTACTTTACTTCTGCATCAACATTCCCAATGCCTTTGGAATGAATGAGGATATCTGATTGGGAGAGGCTTGATCATCGGTATGGAAAGGTGGAAAAGAACACTGAAGTAAATAACACTTCACAAATGTATCAGCAGTCATTTTCTTGTGCAGTTTCAAACGCTTTTCCGTTTGCCATATAAAATCACGTTTCCCCCACAGCAACATTTTTGCTGCTATATGTTATCACCTTTGGTTATATCATAAGTGATTTTAAAATTTTTCTGCAAACTTTTGAAAATTATAAATTTCATGAGGTTAAATTTACATAAGTGGTGCAGCCTCCTGATAGGCAATAGTAGTTTGTTTTTGTATTTCTGTTTTTGCCATTCCTTCACATCACTTCAGCTGCATTTTTCTGATCTTTATTTGCAGATATTTTTGTTTATATGTGTGTTTTATTCCTCTGTTGTATTTCACTTAATGTTTGAAAAACAAATGCAGATGCTAGCATAGTACTGATTTTCTGTAAAATGTTGTTGCAGCTCAGACAGGACAAATGAAAATGGGAGCATCATCTGCTCATATATATTGTGTAATTTAACATTTAGCCTCTTTTGCAACCACTGTATTGCAGTCTGCATGTGTGAGTGACTTATTTGTTTTCATGACAGACACCTGATGAAGAACCTGGCTCTCCAAAAAAAAAAAAAACTTTATAGAATTCCTGATTTCATTTATGTCTGCAGGTGAAAGTTTCAATTCTGAAGTATATTGAGACATTGATCCAGCAAATGGACCCAGGAGATTTTGTTAATTCCAGTGAAACACGACTGGCTGTGTCACGTATTATAACTTGGACAACAGAACCCAAAAGTTCGGAAGTTAGAAAGGTATGCAGCTTAAAACTTAGATTTATTGATTTTTGATAACTTGTGTTCATTACTGAAATACTCTATAAACTTGTAGAGGATGCCTAAAACATAGTCAGCCAATCACATAGGCCTCATTCTACGCTTAAAGGGTACTAACTGTGCAGCTGCCTTTTTCTCAGCAGATTGGAAAATTCACCTACTTATGGAAACAACTTTCTCCAGTGTCCTCCTTGTGTTCAGTCCTTGTTGTCTATTACATTTCAGCTTAGAACCTGTTATCAGTTTTACTTGAGTCATAGAAATTCTTATTAGGGACCAGCATGGTATGATATTTGGCAGTTACTCATGCAGCATTTTTTAGTTAAGTATTAATAGTTATCAAACAATAGAACACAATGAAAAATAGTGAATGAATTAAGGAGAAAACATTCAGTGCAGAAGAACTAAGTATGACATGTCCAACCCTCTGTCCAGAATCTCTTGTGAAGTAATTAACTTAAAAATTGTTCAAATGTTAAGACTTCAGCAAAAAAGAACCACTGTTGATCCAGGGAAAAGCTTTGCTTCTTTTGCTAAACAAATCCATTTTCAATAACAAGGCAGTAAAAACTTCTTTTCAAGTATAAGACTTTCTCCATGCTTCCGACAGCCAGTTGCTGTTGTCCTAGCCGGCATCTCCAGCTTTAAGAGAGTTAAATCCCTCTCTGTGTAGGAGAATGTCTGACTTGCATCACTGCAGAGGCTACTGTCTCTTATTTCACGAGTGCGTGTTCTTTTGCACGTGGTCAGTGAGGTCTACCAACCTTCAGTGGCTTGGTGCATTCTGGTGTACCCCCATGTTTCTTGCCTGCTTCCTTCCTCTGAAGAACTGCAACAACATGTGGCTGGTTCAGCCCCCTCCTTTCCTGGATGGCCACAGTTGTCATCTCTGCCAGCTTTTAATCAAGCATAAGACTTTCAGCAAATTTTACCCTCAATATTCAGTTGTCAAACAGCAAAGGAACTGTAACATTTGTAATGGAAAGAAAAAATGTTCCCACTCATCGTATGTAATAGCATAGATGTCTCATCAGTTCGGCCTTGCAGTCATAATAACTGAATCAGTCTAGTTGCATGCAGACTCGTAGATACGGCCTAATTTCCTGCCCGACGAACACTTAGGGCCGGGTCGGACCGAGTAAGAAATCTTTCAACCGTAGATTTTTTGAGACATGCCGCGACGATCCGACTTCCCAAATTCACAAAACGAAAGATCAAGATGGACCGCGGGTCTCCGCCGTCGACCAAACTACGAGCTTTCAAGTGGCCGTGCCACACAAGCTAGCCGAGGTCAGAAAACTGGGCTTCAGTGGTTGAACGAGTCTCTTCATTACCCAAATTTTGGCTGCTCAGGCTAATCGGCTCCAAACAGCTGAAAGGTGGCCCGCCTTGAGGCCCTGATTTGCACGACACCATTCCCTGGATGTCTGCCACCTGGCACGTGTGCAGACTCAAAGGCAGCAGCCATGTCCATAAGGCTGATCTCTCAGGGCTTACTCAGCAGCCACATTTATCGCCATTCCATCTGTTAATAATTAGACTATCTCAACCTCTTCTAGTAAAGATCAAATACTACTTAGAAGAAGATTTAATTTGCCAAATCAGAGCTGTTCATTTACCTAGACAGGGGCCTCTCTCATTCTCAGAGAAGAGACTTGGCAGAGCTCTCGGTTTTGAGTTCTGACAGAGCAACTGATGAGATTCCAGCTGATGACCAGTCAGAGTGGGCAGAGCCCAATGAGGATTACATCTCTTGCCGATCAGATTCCAGAATCAGACATAACTGAGATTTCAGAGCTTCCAGAACCTTATATGCTATGCGAGAGCAGTTCCAATGCAGTGCAGGAGTAACCTTTTTCTCAGACCCAGAGGAGACCCCAGAATAGCAAAATACCTTTCTTTCAGACAGGCTCCTACTTTCCCGGCCTCCTGCAGACTGACAGCACAGGGATGGTTCCATAGATGTTCAGCTTTACCTCTGGCCCCCTCAGCCCTGGATGATGCTTTCAATGTCTACAGGTCCTCTCCAGATCATTGCCACCTTAACCAAATTCCCAAGTGCAATTTTGCAGGTTCCAGATAGGTATCACCAGTAGCAAGAATAGAAGTTAAACAACTATTCTTCAGAAAGGAGAAACTGTCATTAGACAGCTGGGATTCCTTTGTCAGCAAAGGTCATCACTTCAGCTAAAAGCTAAACTGTCACTCTACTCTCAGTAATAAATAGAGTTTAGCTATTTTAATTAATCTCAAGCAATCCACTAGTAAATCAATGATCCTTTAACTGGCTACTAATGAGGAGAAATGGTAGCCATAGAGTGCAATTTGATAAGAAAATGTGAAGAAATGCACTGGAGGTACACTTTCATCAGTTAAAATCAACCAAAGCTGATATGAATGCATGCATGGCATGACTAGACCATTTTCACCGGAGTGATAAGAAGAAAAGGCTAGATAGAAGAGCAAAAAGCAAACCAATGGGTTAAACCTGCTCAGGTTAGTGAAGATTATGGTGTTGAGTGGTTTAAAAAATTACCCAACGGTTATGCTTATGAAGTTAGGAAGAACCAGCCAAAATAAAGTAAAACTGAAGAAGATTGAAAAAAGGAAACAACCTGACACTACCAAAGAATTTAGAGGCAGGAACAGGCGCTCTGAGAGGCAGAAACCAATCTCTCAAAGAAGGCCACAACACACACTATACAGGCAATTGGCAGCCTAAGCAACAGAGGCCGGATGCTACTAGATCAAATAACACAACCAAACAGACACAATCCTCACACGCTACTCTGCCACTACAGCAACCTCAGAAGGAAAGTTACCTAGGAACAAAGAACTGGCACTAAGCATAACAAAATTTAGGGCAAAGACCAACCAAAAGAAACAACCCATCCCACTTCCCTACAAAAATTAGTCCAAACTGACAGAGCCAACCCACCTGCCCATCAAAAGAGTAAATCACAACAGGCAATTGCCAATCTGAAAAACTGAGAAACAGAGACTAGGTGCGCAAAGCAAGGAATAAAAGAGTGCCACCAGCAGAAAGAGACAAGAAAGGTGTTGGAGACCAATTTCCACCCAGTTAAAAGTAATTCTCGAAATAGCAGTCCCTTCATTCAAGATGCTGACCTTACAGCAACAACTCCCATGCTGAAGCTGAGTGTTATTGAACTCCCAGATCTCAAGGAGTGGTGTTCCACACGTCCCAATCTCGACCAAATCTCAGAAGCATGAATGCTCAGCCTTATCATCAGTAGACTATCTACAACTTCAGCAGCATCGATAAAAGGCTTATCATAGAATTCAGAGCTTCACAAAATCGAGAGCATCAGTAATACCGCCCAGACTACAGCGCACAGGAATCTAAAAGTATGGATACCAATTTCTAATCAGGCCATCAAAAGCATACAAACAAAAGCTGCTCAACACAAGATTACTTGCTACAAACTTCAAGCAACAACTACAAGCACTGACAAACAACACCTCTAAGATGAAACAACAAGGCTGATACAAAACTCATTCTGAGGACCTTCAGAGAAAAAGAATTGGACATTAAGGAAGGAATTGGACACAAACTCACAAGAAAACAAAAGAACTCCTCTCTTACTTTGCTCCAAACAAATGAACTCCCCTCACTAAAGATTGCCACCTACAGGACTTCAAATGATAATCATGCATGACGTACCCTTATCATGCGCCAATCAACACAGAAACCACAGTGAACCCCAAATCCCAACTAATCCTAACAGAAACAGCCTGGAACAGAAACCCACTAATCAACCCAAAACAAAATCCCTCCATGGTCATGCAAGGCAGAGGATCTCTGCCGGCAGGCTCCAGGCGAAAGCAGATGGGCACCAGCCCATGCATCACAACAGACGCCCAGATGTAGGATGGGGCCTGAACACCGGACAAATCAAAGACTCCTTAAGGATGGGGCTCAAATGCTCATGTACACATCAACCTAATTTGTTTGTTGGCAGTAAACCGGCAACCAAACAAAACCTAACACAATCAACTGCCAACACAAACGATAAGGATCAACTCACCACAGGGCCAGGGTTCATGCAAAAACAACAGGGCCTCAGTCATGTGGTCGTATGAAATGAACAGACAGGCCATCCACTACGGCATATCATATACAGTAGCAGACATTCCTGGCACATGTAGAAGAAAAAGACCTAGCAGACATACTACGGAGGAACTAACTGCCAGTTACAATGGAGAATGCCTCAGAGAAGAAAAACCATCCAAGACATCTCAAAAACCTGCTCAAGATCCTGGGAGACCGCCTCAATCACCAGCATCTGGGTACCCAGCACAAGAAGCATGGACCCACTAGCATGACCCACATTAGCATGGAAAATGGAAGCTGGAAAGGCATAACCACAAGCTGCTCTCACCACCAGCATGGACACTACTTCCCTTCAAGGAGCTGGAACCCAATAATAATCCTGATAGCTCCAAACTGGCCAAGACAACACTGCAAAAAACTGGAGGAGTGTCTCGAACCCATGGTGATTACCGTACTGAGCATGTGACAGCACTGTGAACAACTACAGCCAAAATTGCGTTAACTTAAACTCCGTGGAACAACTCTACAGCAAACATCACATAGCAGCAGCAAACAACACAAGACTGCGCAGAAAAAGAAAAGCACACATTCTTAAAGCAGACCTCAACAAGAAGGAACCAAGCTGGGCTTACCAGAAAAAAGAAGGAATTATAAAAAGGAATGAAAAAGAAAGATAGAAAGGTTATAAAAGTTAAATCTTAAGAGGGAAGGAGACCTGTGTTTCATTCAGGCCTGTCCTAGAACCTAGATCACATTACATCTTACACTTCCATGAAGCCAGATCCATCCATTTTTGATCCATTTGCTCATTACAGCTTTCAGGAGGAATGTTTCTCAGCATTTTACTCCAAGGAACCTCACGCACCTCAGCCTCATCACCAAACTGGGTGCTAGAAAAGTTGACACAAAGTACCAGCTTTCACCTTAAACAGCAGAAACTTAAACACCCTAAAAGGAAAAACTGCCTAAGACTGCGGCACCAGCAAGGAGGGTTTGCATGGAACAGGCCTTAATGCTTGCATTACTTAATAGGTTTCAGAACTACAGGCCTTAATGAGGACTAACGGTGTGATTTATGCCAATCTTCAGTGGTATCCAGAGTTCTATAAACCAGTCCATCCACTCTATGGCCTCCTTTGTGGTACCCGTATCTTCAGAGGAAACGAAATACTGCATACCTAAGAATACACAACCAAAACGGCTGCATAACTTGACAGAACATGAATAGAGACAAGATTGGATCAACTAGAAGCTAGAAAAAACTAAGAAAGACTGACCAACTTGAGGAAGGAAAAACCAAGGAAGATAGAAATAAAAATAATTTCCAGGAAAATCTCAAATTTGGATAATTATCTACGAAGATACCAAATTCTACCCCAAGAACAGCCACTACCACAGCACAATCCCAAGTTCTACAAGGGCAACAGCCACTACCACAGCCTTCTACTTGGGAGTGGCAACCAAAGGGCAACTTGGGACACACTTTGCCTCATTTGCATGGCATGTGCAGGAATTTGCCTATACAATTCTCCTCTATATTCCTAAAAACTGCTGCTGCTGCACTGATCCCTTTATCCTCCACCCCTATCACCACCTCCTCCTCCCTCCCTCCTCCTACCCTAGTTATCTATCCAGTTATGAGGACATAGTACTGCAGGCAAGGACATGGCCTACAGTGTATGTACTTGTCAGATGTCGATGTCTTGCAGTCAGGCCATCCTCCCTCCTTCCCTCTGGCTTCCCCTCCTTCCCCCCTCTGTGGTACTTGCTGGTGTTTACCCTCCTATGAAGCTGGTGTTGGGGTTTTATGCGTATATTTGTTTTATATAATGTACATGCTTATTATGTTTTTTACTTAACATTGGTATCTGAAAAAATTTTTAGCTTCAAGAGGGCTACCGTTATCTGGGGCAAGAAACACTGAGGGAAATGGGTTGCAAAGATGGCGGCGGATGCTGACCAACCGGAGACCAACAGAGATGACGCCGGGTGAAGCGCGACATCAGCTGACCGGGAACCGACTTTGATGAAGCCGACTGGAGGCTGCCTGACGACAGGACAACCCAGTTGTTATGACTGCAGATGCTATCCAGTTCGGACATCTACATTTATGGTAGGTACAAAACTGTACTTTCTACCAGACATGGAGCTAAGAAAGTTTTCAGCCAAGCAGTGCCAGCATTCTTTCTGACAACCGGTAGTCTCTCTCATGTTTTTGGGGGATTCAGTATTCTCTCTAAAATCTGTTTTGTTTTGTAATCCTGTTCTCAGGGAACTATATCAGGTGTTTGTTCTATAGTCAAGTTCAAATAAAACATGAAGATCAGTCTACAAATCTGAGGTACTGGTTTTTGCTGAGCACAACTGTGGTAAATAATTCTGATGAATCAGGTCTGATACACTCAATCAGACTTGATAACCTCTTTTTAGTACAGTTTTATTAGTAGGCTTGGCATAAAATTAGCTAACCTACAGTTTTCATGTTGGATATGACTGAAGAAAGATATTTATCAAAAACAAAGGTATTCATACTGACTGTAGATTTAAAAGGAGATAATCTTCCCAAACTGCAAAATAAGAATGAGATCAATTCTTAACGTTTCATTTCAGTACAGTAATCTTAACAGAATAGAAGAGTTAAATAAGCTATATAGCTTGGCTTTTTTTTTATTTATTTTAAATCTAGATGGGTGTACTGTGATGTAAAGGAATGTTTGTTTCCAATATCAGCAAGCTGGTACATCTTTTGAAAGTCAGACATACTCCCCTCATGTTTTCTAACTTTCCTACCTGGAGACAAGCTAGTTGGATGAGTGTTAGTTTCCTGACAGCAGTAAAAAAGCAGGAGCTATTTCATGAATCTAGTTTTGTTGGTTATTTAGAAATGTATTCTCAGTAAATGGCACATACACTTACCATACCTCTCAACCTCTTAGAGCAAGAAATCTGGACAAAGGCATAAATAAAAGTGGGACAAAGGCCGAATAATAGGGATAATTTTTAAATATTTATCTTACAAACTTAGAAAGTTGATAGAGTATCAGGCTTTACATTAGCATGAATTTTCGGAAGGGTATAGTCTGAAACTCAAATCTTTCTCATTATTTTCTAGCTTCACTCTAATGATTTGCCAGTAATTTGCCAGAAAACTGCATTTTTTTTAAAAACAGACCAAAATATGAGGCAAAAATCTAGACATCCTGCAGAAATCTGTACAGTTGAGAGGTATGAGTCACTTACGCAACAATCTGTTAGCAAGATTTTTAGTTAAGATTCTTCTTTCATCCTGTTTTGTGAATGAGAAGTATCGTGAGTTGGCAATGTATTATTGTTGCTGCACTTGATGTTTTATTTCTGTTCAATTTAAGTTTTTCAAAACGTTTACATTTAGTTGGATTTCTGGTCAGGCTAGGGATGATGTGAGACGTGTCTCCTTGCAGCCCAACCCCCCAAGTTTTAAAGTGAATTAATACTTTTAAAAAAGTCTCAGCATAGTGCTAGCCTTGCCTTCATCCTTTCCTTCCCTCAGTTGGCAAGAATAAGGAAAATCCCAGCTTAAGGCTATTACTGTCAGCCAGAAGCTGCTACATGGTGAATCCTCCTCATAGAGAGGGGGATACTGTCATCAGGACATAACATCCTTTCTCTGCCTTACTGTATTTTATCTCGCACCACTCTTTCTCATTATTTTTTCTTACTTTCCCTACCCCTTCTTTTTATTTTCTCTGAATGCCTGCTAATTTCATCTCTTTCCATGTTTATGTTATCTATTCTTCATTCTTTCATTGTCACTTTTTTACATCTACCTCTTTTATAATGCTCTTTCTAATTATCTTACTCCTTCTCCAACCCTCATCATTTTAATTACTGCTAAAATGTAATGCTTTGTTCTTGTAAATCTGTTTTTATGCATAAGTTATTGTCTTTGTTATTATTATCAGTTTTGTTTTTACTGTACTGGATTTTTCCCCCAGGCCACTGCTGAAAAGGGGTTATTAGTTGCCCATTTGGACTTTTCTGGAAAACAAATGCAAATTAATAAAAAATTAATGTGTACATGATTGTTATTTTTTTCTGTGCTACTCACTGTTAGCCTCACCTCATTGCATCCTCTTTTACAGACTGTCTCAAAAAAAATATTGTGTTTGTTTCCAGGAGGTGATATGGTCTTCTGAGTGTTTCCAGAATGTGAAATGCTTTACTGAATTAAGTATATATCGTGTTGCATGTTGATATATGTCTTCTATAGTCGCTATTGTGATATCACCTGTTGTGCAGTATTCATTTATGTTCATTACCTTTTTTTTTTCTCTTATGTATGTGTGTTCAACTTTATATGGCATTTTTGTTCATCTGTATACTGATTGTTACTTTTTCGGAACTTTTTCACCCAGACCTCCAATGAAGAGAGTTTTCCAACCCAGTCAGTCTTTCCCAGTAAGTAAATAAGTAAATTAATTGAGAAAATCTCAACATCATTGCAGGAACTGGAAACATTTTTCAATTAAGAGTGATTAGGGCCCTGACAAGATACAAGTGCTCTGCTGAAACAAGGAAGAGGCACCTGGATTTCCAACCCTCAATTTGGTTATTTAGTACTAATTGGACTTTTACGCTTCTGTGGCCATCTCAGATTAAATTTCATCTTGGCGGAGCATTGATTTTGTATTCCTTAGAACGCAGAAATAAGGGCAAGACCGTCTTCATATGGGGGAATATTCACCTGATGCTCTAAACTCATTTGATCATATCATGGCTGTCCAGCGTATTGGGGCATTTTTGCTACAGAAGGTGTTAGAGCCTTTTCCCCAATTCAAAAGAATACCAGTCCACAAAAAAAATCCACATTTCTGTTACAGCATAATAGCAGAGTTCTCATCTTCCTAGTTTAAGAATTCTGGACAAATCCAAGAATAATGGAAGGAAAAAGGATCAAAATCGGGGACAATTTTTAAGTATTGCTCTAATTCCCTTAAATGTTAATAGAGCAGCAAGTTTTGCTTCAGTTTGAAGTCTTTAAACAATAGGAATAATTTAACGGTAATGCCTGGCATTATTGACCTGTTGAAATCCTCAGTGATTTACCGGAAAATCAAAATATTTATGAAAGATAAGAAAAAGTAAGCCACATCAGGGACATTCTGCAAGATCAAAGATAGCTGAGAGGTATGTATCAGAGTTTGCCTTAATCTGTAAGATGTTTTTCTTGTTTTGATCTGAGAGTGTTGCGCAGAAACCCCAAAGATATGCATTTTGTAACAAAGTCCATAATGACATTTCTACTAATCTGATAATTTTGCAGCTTTGCTGACTGACCCTATACCTTCTATGGTTGTTAATCTGAGTGACAAATCTCAGTTTTTAAAAAGAGAACAATATTTTAATAGCCATTTTAAGTATGTTGCGAGTCATTCCTTAACAACACATATGTTGTTTTCTCTACAAACAGGGATTTCACTCTTTTGTTACTATGTATGCCTCAGTTTTTGGATGGTGTGTGGCTTGCAGGCATCCTGGAAACAGCACACTTTTCTTTGTGAAAGCAGATTTTTTGTGGCTTAGCTTTTTTCTGTTACTTTTTACAGTGTCCTTAATGCTATCAATGATTCCAATATGAATGACAATTTTGTACATTGCTTTAGGATATGTATGAAGTCTAGCCTCTGTTATTTTCTTCTGTATTATCCTATATTTTTCTGATACGATTTGTGAACAGCGCAGTTTGTTTCTTGAGCAGGTTATTCATCTTTAGCTCCACGCTGCCCTTTCTGTACTGCACAGGCCACATTGTTTGACTGCGGTGTGGTAGAGTGGTTCAGAACAATTAAAGGGTCGACTGGATTCAAGTCAGGCAGCCCCTTAAGTGGCAGAGATTGCAGTAGAGGTTTTACGTTAAATGAGTATTGAAAGAGCAGACTAAGGGTCAAACACATGGCCCTGATAGGATACCTTTAGAAGTTTGTTTATGGACCGAAGCAACATTTTTTGTAAACTCTGTGCTGTTGGCTATCCCTGTCTTTTCTGTATGCATATCCTTCCCATCCCGTAGACAAGACTTTATCGCTGTCATCCTGAAACAGGTGGATTTTTTTTAATTTATTTATTTTTTTATAAACAGTTTTATTTATTCATTACATTAATTGATAATATGAACTTAGCCATACTAACAATGAAAACAAATCACAGTAGCACTTTACAGTATTGTATACTTGCGTTAATGATACAGTTTCCATCATAACATTTGCACATACTAGTAAGCTTTTTATTTCCTATCAACCTATTTTAGTTATCTGTTTGACCATTATTTTGTATAACTTGTTCCTAAATGCACTATTTATTCTTACGAAAATTACTTCCTCCATATTTTAATGATCAAAAAGTCTAGATCTTTTATTTCCTTTGCAGTATTCAGTACTTAATTTATAGCTGGTTTAGTCATTGTTAATCATTTTTGTGCAGTTGCTTTTTTGGCTGCTCGTAACATTAAACTTAAGGCCTTACTATGTTTCTACAGTTCTACATAATCTGGAAATGATACTCCCTTACATAGGAGAGCATTGCACCCCCCCCCCATGTGATGTCCTCCCTGGTAAGATCAGAACATAAATCAGTCTTGTTCAGTGTAATTATAAGACCAGATACCACATCAACCTCAAAACACTTAAGAATTTTTCAAAGATAAATTAGATCCTACTTAGGTGATAGTATAAGAAGTTTCAAAGCCTCCTTCGAACGCAGACAATATGGACTCGTATGCAGAGGTGTACATCAATGCTCTGTATAACCACTTAAGCAGTTGTATAGAATCAGCTGAATCTGTCCAGATTAAAATCAGGTCTTGCTGAAAAAAGCCACCCAGGTGGACCCCTAGTATAAACAAGCTATACAACAAGAGTAAGAAACTAATGTCCAAGAACAAGAAGGAACGGTCTCGGCAGAGGCAGAAGTCCCACTCTAGCTTAAACAAACAAATCAGAGATCTTGTGATGTCCTGTAAAGCTAATTACGAAGCAAAAATAGCCTCCCTGTCTAAGGATAATCGCAAGGCTTTCTATAACTGCATCCGAAAACTAAAAGGGAATACCCAGCTATGCGCTGAACTGATTGTGGATGGCACCACCCGTATTCAACCAGAGGTAATATCCAACCTGCTATCTGACAGATTTGAAGCAAGCTTCACCCCTCTATCCCCTCCAGTCACCCCTCAAAGTATACCTAGCACCATTCCTCAGCCTATTATCTCAAGAGAGTAGGTCATTTCAGTGCTTTCCAAGGCCAAAAACACAGAGTCATTGGGACCAGCCAGCATCCCAGGTTGCCTTTTAAACAACTTAAAAGGTGACTTGGCAGATTTACTTGGATCCCTGTTTAACCACAGACTGCGAACTGGTTGTATTCTGGTGGAATGGAAGACAACCGTAGTAATTTATCTACACAAAATCATCGACCAATCCTGGGAATTATAGGCCGACAAGATAATCTCCATACTCTGGACCCAGTCCAGTTCAGGTTCATTAAAGGCAGATCATGCCTGTTAATCATGGTCGACTTCTTTGAGAAAGTCACCAAGGCCCTGGATGAGGGAAAGGCAGTGCATACTGCCTATCTTGACTTAGTAAATTTGACACAATCCCCCACTCAGGTATTATAGAAAAACGTTTCCAGTTGGGAATTAACCCGTACATTACCGTATGTCTCACCGATAGGACACATTCTGTCAAAGTGGGTGACTTCAGCTTTAGCAAAAGACTAGTCACCAGTTGCATCCCATAGGGTTCTGTGCTGGGCCCTTTACAGTTCTTAATTTATTTCTCAGAAGTCCAGGCAAACTTGGACAGCCTGTGGCTGACCAAGTTCACAGATTATTGCAAATTGGGAGCAATCACTGAGTCCCCCAGTGATGTTAATATACTGCAGACAGGGTCAAAGCAGACAAATGATTGGTGCCAATGCCACAGATTAAAGCTAAATGCAAAAAAATGCATTATTATTCCCTTAGGAAAATCTGACATTCCTGCTAATTACCTTATAGGCAACCCCCCCCCTCCCAGGTGTTGACCCAGTGGTACATGATCTGGGTACTTGGGTTGATAGCAGTCTGAACTTTGACTGCAACGTATCCACACTAGTAAGGAAATTCTTTTTTGTGGCACATCTTATAAGTAAAGGCATCACATCTAGATCTAAGGATGTTATAATTCCATTATTCTCAGCCCTCATCAGACCAATAATTGTGTATATGTATAATGCTACATTTTGCATGTACCTCACCAGACACCTGCAGCAATTGGAGAGACTACAGAAGTTTTTCACTAATAAATTATAGGGTACACAAAACAAGTCTTGCTTAGAAAGACTGAAAGCCTGTCACTGTATTCTGTCTTCTACAGGTTGCTAAGGGGTGACCTGTGCTTGGCTTACAGGGTAGCCTCTGACCCAGTCTTGATGGAAATGTTACATATTCATACATCAAACTGCAGGAGGGTCACTCGCTCCAGGAATCCTAACTTAGCCTCTGACAAGAACAGGTCATGCTGGAGAGAGAGACCTACATTTCCCAGAGACTGCCACTTCTCTGTGACCAGCTTCCAGTTCATGTGAAACAAAGGCCCTCCTTGACCCTCTTCATATCCAACCTAAATCAATGGATGGGTGATCACAAATTCACTCCTGGGGTGGCACCCATGTCCCTTCTGGACAGAAGAAATTTGTATCAACTACCATAAACCTTTAACTCTGTGAACTTCACTTAACTAACCACTGACAGTTGGGGCAACTCAGGATAAATATCGCCAGACTTGTAAGGGCTCTAGGGCCATTAGCCTAGTAACTTCATATGAACACAATAGCATAATCTCCCTACTTAATATATTATGTTCCCATTACAGTTGTGTCAGGACATTCTGTAGGTAGTCATTGCATTCAAATACCTCCACACATTCTCAAAAATGTGTTCTCACTGTGCTTTGTCATTTACTTGAAGGAAGATCATCTGAAGCCTACTTGCTGCAGTCATCATGCCATCTGTTATAGCTCTCTACAGCTGAAGTTCCTCCTCTCATTCCACAGTGCACCAGATTGAGTTTATCCTTTTCTACAGTTAGGGTGCAGCTCTGTCTTGGGTAAAATTAGTTAGCTTTTTCTATACTGGATTTTCTGCATGGAAGGGGGAAGATGGGTGGGTGGGTTTGTTGAAATGGGCAGCCACAGAACAATGCAGATGCTACATTATGGCAAGTATATAAATTTCATATCTTACATGATCCAGTCTTTCTTCTTCAGTGTTGGGTCAGAATCTCTAGCTGCTATTCCTGGGTGAGTTAATGACATAATTCCACAGAGGATGGTGCTTGTGAAGGTCAACCTGGATCTGAAGAAGACTTTTACAGTGTCTTGCAGAGATGAACTTTGATTCTAATGTAACTAATTTCTGTTGCCATCATACATCATTAATCTTAAGCATCAGTTTATACGTATTGATCCCATAAGTGCAATTTATTTATGTGGACTTTTGGTGTTGATGAGCACTGTGAAATGGGTCCTGCATTCACATACTTATTCTTTGGGAGATCCAGAGAACTGAGTATAATTCCTTGCACTTCAGTGCAAGGAGTGGTTGTTTTGGTGTATTAGCAGGCTAGAAAACCATTATTGCCTGTTCTTGAAATGTTTGTATGTTTAAAAAAAATGAAAAACAGAGCTAATAATGAAGTGGAGAATGGACCATGGAAGACCCCTTTAGGAAGGATACAAGATGGAAAAATACAAGTTGCTTTTTCATACCCATTCAACTCACCATCTGGACCTATAAAGAAAAATGTGAGGATGATGTCAGAAAGGAGGGCAGGAAGACATAGGAGATGGAAAATATGGACTAGGCTAAAAAGGAATACTGGTTGGCAGCTTCAAGCATGCCATACAGTTCATCTACCACACTACATGTCTGCAGGTGGCTCGAATAATATCTTAACTAGCCAGGTATATCAGCAAGTGCCAGACATGAAAAACACTTTATACTATATACAATTACAAGGCATAAAACTGTTATTAAAAAGCCATTTCATTATGTAGATAATATAGACAGGAAACAAAAAAAATGAAAGATTTAAACCATTACAAGGAGAATATTGTTTATCCTGTTAGAATGTTAAAGAGAACTTTAGATAATTTTCAGATGGAGACTAATATTCAGTATAATACAGCAGAGGGGTGTAACAATAATTTGGATACCCTGGATACATTCACTACCGATGTTAATAACGAATAGGATTGCCCAAAGTTGAAAAGATCAGAGAGATTAGTGGCCAAATCCCCCTCACCCACAAGGCCATGCCTAAATCCCAGATTTCAGCAACAGATGAGCTGGCATTGGCCAAACAACAAAGGAAACGGGAAGGGGAGAAGGTGGTAATTGGCCAGGATGAAGATGGAATTGTACTCTCTCATGATTAATTATTTATAATTTCAGTAACATGTCTATTTGACCACTTTAATCATGTAAGGGTTATTAATTTGTTCAAACACTGCCCTTTAATGTGGCTGATTCCTTGTTGAAACTGAAGTTATTCACAAGGAAACTGAATTTTGCAGGTTTTGTTAATGATGATAGTGAAGAAAGGTCAGTGGTTAAATCTATTTATAAGAAAAAAAAAGTATATTTAATTCACCTGCACACCCCTGAATTCAGTTTTTTGAGAAAGCTTGCAGTAAAGCTTATTATACATTAATGAATGACCATAGGCATATTAAAAAAGTGGAATCTCAATACAAATGAGAGGGATATTCGTAATTTTTTTAAGCATGATAGATGTATATGTGTTATATGTCCAGATAAAGGTGGAGGTGCAGTGATTGTTGATTCAGCTCAATACTTAACAGCTGTGTCAGAACTGTTACATGATATTAACACCTATGTTACTTCTTCATGAAATGAAATTCACATTGCTTATCATAAGGTAGATTTACATCTTGAGGAACTGTTACTGGAAGGTAGTATCGATGAGGAAGAATATAATTATTTAGTGATTAGGAAGCCCTTGATTCCAATATTTTTTGTCATACTGGAAGTACATAACAGCCTGTACCTTTTAAAATACAGGCTAGTTGTTTCAGAAAAATCCTTCAAAATATACCCCATAGACAATTTTATTGATGAGAAATTGAAACAGTTTTTTTTTTAAATCAAAATCCCATAGGCATACCCCACTTATGTATCGATAATATACATTTTCTTACAATAGATGTTATAGATTTATTAACCTCCATACTAAGATCTGAGAGTCTAGATTTATTTTTTGAAAGCTTAATGGACTATAATTTTTTTTCAGGTTGAAAAATTAGTTGTTTTCGATAATATTTCTTTATCTTTTTTGAAGGTGAGTGTTTCAAACAGATCAAGGGGGGTGGTTATGGTAGCTGTTTGTGCCCCTTTGTACGTGAATTTCATTTTACTGGCATGTGAAAAGCTTCACGTGTTCAACTCTAGTTACTACAAGTACTGTAAACTATATTTACGTTATTTGGACAATATTTTTATCATTTGGATGAACACGAGGTCTGGCAGAGGAGTTTGTGAATTTTGTATACAATTCTACCTCCTTTTGCACGTTTACATGGAATTTCACCAGTAACGACATTAATGATTTGGATAGATTGGATATAAAACCTCCCTGTCTTATATTAACCAATGTTTATAGGAAATCAACATTCAGTAAGTTTTATACCTTTATTGTAATAGTTGCCACCCTATTGGACATAACAAAGTTTAGTTAAAGAACCAGCTGACCAACAACTCCTTTTAATCTTCAAACCCAACAAGTCCATAGGGAAAAGTCTCTATTGTCACTCTGTTCCCACCTCCTGGAACAACCTCCCTCACTGCATCAGGTCTATTCAAAATCCCAGCAACTTCAAACTTGCTTTAAAAGAATATTTGCTCAGTACCAGGATTTGTACTTGCCAAGACCCAACTTAAATCTTCTTCTTCTACACCTGTCCCCCCCTCATCTACCTTTCCCTATTTCATCACTTTATTCTTCCTTTTTCCCTACGCTAAAGTATCCTTCCTGCATTTCTCTTCTATTGATCATTTACTCATTCTCTTAGTGGCCTCCACTTTAATCCTAATTCTGTACCTACCACTTATAACATAATATTTCTTGACTATATATTTGTTACCAAGATTGTTTTGCTTTCCTACCATGTATCAACGAAAACTTTATTTTTCTTCTATGTATAATATTGTGCATTTTTTAATTTCTGTCTTGATTAATTTTGTACTTCACTGTAATGTTTTGTTTATTGTGTTGGAGCTTTTCTGCTCGGGTATCTGCTGAAAAAGGACCCTTGGCCCAGCCAGTCTAACCCGGTTAACAGAAGGCAAATAAATAATAAATAAAATAAAAGAACAATTCATCCAGATTGCTAGGATGACTTCACAACACGAAGATGTGGAAGTGGAACTTAGCTGGAACATTTTTTTTTAAGGATAGAGGTTATCCAGATAAATTTACTAGAGATATTAGTAATTCTTTATGTATGAATTGGGATTGGTACTTTTCCATTATCAGGGCAACGCCTGCAATGAGCACTTGTAATCTTAGTACACAGTCGGAATGATCTAACAGCTGCTGCCGATGTGGGGTACCACACACACTTATTTTCCTGACAGATTTACAGTTGTTATTTCCTGCACCTGCTTTTTAGTTTCACTGCTTGTATGAGGTTTGATTAATCGCCTTTAAAAGAAAAATAGTGTCATTGCTGGGACTTATCGATTGAAGGTAGTCTGTCTTTTAAAGATATCTTCATTGAAATCGATCTATGCACATGTTTTAAATGGGTTCTTACCAGTTCGTCGAAACTTCAGCAGTTCGAACACCATATGTTCAAACTGTGAAGTTCGAAAACTGATTATTGCAAAGCCCGCGGAACACCGAATTCTTTCCCAGGGAAAGAATTTGGTGGGCCATTTCTGTGGCTTCGCTATTTTCAGCACTGTGGTGGAAAGTTACGGGTCAGGTTCAGGTAAGTGTGCGATTGTGTGAACATTAGGGTTAGGGAGCGGGTTAGGTGAGTTAGGGTTAGGGCGCAGGTGAGGTGGGTGTGCGATAGTAACAGACTTTAGGGTTAGGGCAGGATAGGTGAGTTAGGGTTAGGGTGCGGGTCAGGTGAGAGTGCAATAGTGACGGACCTTAGGGTTTGAGTTAAGGTAAGTGGATAGATAGTAGTGTATGTACAGTTTAGTGTAGGGTTAGATGTAGGATTTTAAGTGTATGTGTGTGGATTGCTGTTTTTTTGGTGTGCTTGTGTTGTGTGTTTCTTGGAACAGCGATTTTTTTTTCCCTGGGGAAAAAAAATCTCTGTTCTAAGCCTTCAATGGTTTTGCACTTCGATGTTAGAAGTTCGAACATATGGTGTTCGAACTTCTGCCGTTTTGTTGAAGTGATATAGACCGGTTGTAAATGTCTAGTGGGTTGTGCAGAGTACAGTATGACTCAGTATGCAATGAAAATCTGCCACTGCACTCACTACCAGAAGCAGTATTTGGTTACATACCAGTCTGGAATCCGGGACTATGAATGTAATACCAGGAAAAAGCAGTGGATTAGTTAATGTATTTATCCAGCTGGAGATGACAGTGGACAGATGCGCTGTGTCTTTTTTAAACTGGATAACAGTGGTATAGAAATCTTTATTTAAATATGTCAGATATGCAGTGCACTTTGGAGAACTGTTCTTTGTGATTGTTTTTCTGAGCCTGGCTTTATTATTGCATTTTTGATGGGTATTTTTACCTTGTCTATGCCAAGGTGTACTAAAATGTGTGTAGTCAGGCATAATCCAGCATGATTCGTTTCAAAATGCATCTCAGCAGCCCCTGATTTACATTTATTTTACTTCAGAAAATATATAAAGTGACATTCTCTTTATTCTGCCAGTGTTTGGAGTTAATAGTAGTATTGTTTTAGAAATATCCCCAGTTGTCCAGGTCTTTTTTCTAATTCTGTCCCTGATTGGTTGAGACTTATGCATTTCAATATAAAATTAAGGGTTGTAAACGTCACACGGTTTCTATACCGCGGTCACACAAAAAAAAAGTTCATGAGATAGTGGTTGCTGGTTTTTCTTGTATCCTTATTGAGGACTGAAAATTAAATGGCTTACACCCAAGTTTCACTATTAAAAGCCATACCAGTACTGGCATTCACCGCATATGACAACGCTGTTCTGATGAAGCATTTTTTCCCCAAAAGGAATATTTCCATGAGTATGTATATGTAACAACAGTGCTGTACTGTAATATATAAATATATTCACGAGTCATCCAATTAGAAAACATGTGAAAAAGTGTGTTCATGTATTGAACTGAGTTACAGATATTGCATGAAGTCTTTGTAACTGACTGCCTTCTTTACAAGTGCTCATTACTACTGTTGCCCCGATAATAGAAAAGTACCTTGGGATTCTAGATATAAACTCCTGTTAGGAAGTGGCAGTATGTTGATAGTGGAGATACACTGCAGAATTGTGGTAGGGTTCTTATTATTGAATATAATGAATGTGCGCAGAAAATTACAGAGATCTTTAATAAAAACTGGTACATCGTCAATACATGTCCCAGCTTGACTGACCTTGTGAGGGATAAACCATTGTGTGTCTTTAAAACTTCTCCTGACATGAAACAATGCTTAGAACAGGTACACAACTAGTAATACCAAGAGGAATGTAGGAATGAGTACATGTGGAGAGGGGGTAAACAATGACCACACATTTTAGTGAAAGATGAAATTACTATCAGTAATGGCCTTAATAGTAAAATTAGATTGTTAAGGGAAATTGTAAAATCACTGGGGTGGTTTATATTGCAATCTCTAAGGGTTGTAATTGTTTTTATGTTGGAAAAACTGAACGTCCCTTATCTAAAAGAATTTATAAAATGAAAACAATGAATTTTAATAATGCTCTGTTCAAACACTCATTAAGTTTTAAAGGAATTTATTTTTTTAAATTTGGCATATTTGAAAAAGTTGTATATGATCCAAGGGGAGGTGATTGGGAACACGCTTGGAACCTTTTGAGGCAATTAAAACTAAATGCCATGAACTTTCTAGGGTTAAACAATATGATTTACATACATTCTGCTTTAAAATTGTGATTGATAAAATTATAAGATAATCTATTTATTTAATATTGACTGTCGAGAACTGGCTCACCAACCAGTGCCTACTACTGAACTTCAATAAATCAAAACTTCTACTCTTCTTCCCCACTAGTAGATCTACCACACTTTCATTCTCTGTCACATGTAACAATGGTACCACTATTTCTCCAGATCAACACACCAAACTGCTAGGGGTTATCATAGACAATAATCTCAAATTGGACATACAGTTCAACAAAACCATACAGACCATCAATAAGAAGCTTAGATCACTGTATTGAAACAAGACATTTTTAACCCCAATGGCCAGGACTGCAGTCGCCCGATCACACCTACTCTCTACTCTTTTATATGCCTCGCCTGTTCTCTCAAACCTCAACAAATCCGAACTAGGTAGGCTGTCCCATAGCTAAAATCATATTGCCAGATTCACAACTGTCTCTGCTTATAGAACACACTATTGCCAGAACCTTAAACAACTAAAGTGGCTAGAACTGCCCAGCTTAATTCAGTTCAATCAACTCTTAATAGCTCACAAAATTCTGTTCTACCCCGAGGATACCCCCTCACTTAAAAATATTATTAAGCCATATAGCAACCTGAGATCCCTACGGTCAGCCGATAAACTACTGGTCAAAACCCACAAAGCTAATAACTCTGCTGGTGAATCCCTGTTTGTCAACTTTGTCGGCAAAACCCAGAATTCGTTGCCAAACTATATAACACTACAATCCTCCAAACGTCTCTTCAAAAAAAACCTTAAACAGTATCTCAAAGTGAATTGGCTATGCCCATGTACCAGCCCTAATTAAGTTATAAACTGAAAGCATAATCTGAAATTATCATAACATGTAACTACGTCACCAAGTTTTGCTTCCAACCTGATGTCTTTTACTTTTAATTGTGTCTGTCCATGAGAATTGTAAGTCCCTACTTGGGGACACTACTAAGCTATTGTATATAATCACTTTGTTTTATAATTGTTTCCTAACTTCTGTGTAAGCCATTGTATGTAATCACTTTTTTATAATTTTTCCCTAACTTCTGTTTAATCTTTGTAAGTTTGACTATGTGGAGCTTTTCTCCCCGGGCCTCTGCTGAAAATGGGCATGTATCCAGTCGGACTATCCCGGTAAACAAATGTAAAATAAAATAAATATTGCTATTTCATAACCCTTTAAGTAATGTCGGGACAATGATGAATTTTTGTATATATATTTTTTATACGTTTCCAACAAACATTTTAAATAACATATATTAAGATTTTTAACAACTGTTTTCTATTTTATTTTATATTCACATTCATTTAACATAGTGAGATGGCTTTTTAATAAGGGTTTTATATCATATAATTGTATATAGTATAAAGTTTTTTTCTTGTCTGCCACTTTAAAGAATTGGTATAGAAGGAAATGAGATAACTAAGTTTAAAGATGCTAATGAAATTCTGGGTTAGCAATGAAAACACTTAGTTTAATAAATATAAGTTTTTGAGTGGCCTTTGTCTGCTGTGCCTCTCTAGTTAAGATATTATTTGAGCCTTCTGTAGATGTAGGTGAATTGTATGGCATGCTTGGAGTGATTTGTTTTTTTACATTGCACACTGTACACCGGGAAGGTTTCTTCGAGAATGCTGGTTGGCTAACTAAGAGGCTAAAAGAGGAGTTGCAATAGCAAAGAGCACTGCTTCAGAGGCACTCTACCAGCTTCTGGAAAGTGACTCAGTAGATGACATAAAGAAACTCTTATCAGGTTGCAAGGCAAAGACAGAAAGATGAAGAAGATAGTCAGACTCCCTTCATAGTTCACAGGACATCAAAGGCAGATGGAATAAGTACTTTCCACAGCTTTTGAATGAAGAAAATCCCACAGAAACTGCTATACTGCCCCAAATCCAGCTTACAATATAAGAAGGGGAGGATAACACTAAAGGAAAATTAAATCAGGGAAAGCACCAGGCTCAGATGAGGTCACAGCAAATATGATGATAGTAAGATAGTAAAAAAATGGCTCCTGATGATACTTGTAGCAGTATGGAGAGAAAGATGTATCCCAGATGACTGCAGAATAACCATACTAGTGCCAGTGAAAAAGAGCAACATGGGCATCCACAGCTGTGGGCAGTACAGAGGTATCACTGTCATACTGCATACATATTCTGGAGAGGGTGATTGATAAATGAACATGCAGAGTAGTAGAAAGCAAGATGCGAGATGAGCAGTTTGGATTCAGATCAGGATACAGTACAACCAGTCCAATATTTGCAGTGAGATGTATAGTTGAGAAGAAGCTATAGATGAGTAGAGAGTCCAAGTGAGCATTCCTAGACTTGGAGAAAGCAAATAACAAGGTTCCAAGAAAGCTGATTTGGGCAGTCATGCAGTGATTCAAAGTCCCGGAAACAATGGTAGAGTTTGTGTAGGTTTTGTACAAGGACCCAATGACTCAAGTACAAACAGTGTTTGGTCTCAAAAAGGGATTCCCAGTGGGAGTAGTTTTGCATCAGGGTTCATCTCTCAGCCCATTGCTGTTCATGTTGGTGATGGGACTACATTAGCAGACAGGTCAGAAAGGACAGTACAGCATTACAGGTAGACTCTGAACAAGAACTTCAGCAAAGGATAGGGGAATGGAGAACTTGAAGGCACATGGGATAAAACTGAATGCAAATAAGACAGGTGTAAGGACAGCTAATAGGAAATCTGAAGAAGCTGAGAAATGAGATAGAAGGAAAAATAGCGCAACAGCTTAACAGCTTCAAGTGCCTGTAAGAGGTGGTTGAGGAGAAGGGAAGTCTGAATGGGGGGGGGGTCAAAACTAGATTAGGAGGGGCTGCGGCCAACCATCACTGAGTGTCAAGGATACTGTCTGACAAAAAACTGACAAAGAAGTAGAAATGTAAGGTGTGCAAAGCATTGGTTTAATCAATACTATTGTATGGTACAGAAACTTGGACAGTAGAGGCACAGCAGTTGAGGAAGCTAGAGGTGATGGAGGTGAAGTGGCTGAGGTGGGTGGCAGGATGCACACTGTGGGACAGATAAAGAAATTATGACATCCGAGCAGAAGCCAAAGTAGCAACAGTTGCAGAGAATATCAAAGAGAATAGATTATGGTGCTTTGGACATGTATGCAGAAAAGCTGAAGACAATCTGATGAAAAAGATTTGGGACAGACAGGAAGCAGGCAGGGAGGAAATGAGGGCATCCAGCTAAGAGTTACATAGATTGTATGAGAGAAGACCTGCTGCAGTCAGGCATGATTGTCAAAGAAGATAGGAGTGTGGCATTGAATTGAGAGAGAGCGCAACAGTTGACATGACTCCCATGACCTCGTGTAGAAAAAATTAGATAAAGGGGGTTGATAATGATGACATCAGGAGCACTATTAAGGTTACCATGTATAAAGAAATCCTACAACCATACAAAAGAAGTAATGCCCTTAAGAGCACTAAGCATCAACAACAAAAGGATAATGAAAGCAGATAAAGGAAGTGGTATGTAAATTACAGATATTTAAGCCTACATTTCCAAGATTGAAAATATGCTAAGAATTCCCAACTTCTGTGACCTAAAGGCAGTGCTAGGTTATTTTGCGCCCTAGGCAAAACTTATTAGTGTGTCCCTTGTTTTACAAATAAGTTTTTTTTTTTTTTTTTTAATTGAAGTTATAGAAAAAAAGGAAACTGATTTAAATTGGCATATTTATTGACATATTTATCACGCAAAAACTTACACATAGATTACATAATCAAAATTAAATTTTTCTTGCCTTCTGCTTCTTCAAAAATTTTCACCAAATCCAATGTGGAAGCAAGGTCATATTCAATTGAAATTGTTGCCAAGTCTACAAGTCTGTTTTGTAACATTGTTGAGCACAAGTAAGTTTTGATGTTTCAGCTTTGAGAAACTACATTCACCACTTGCCACTGAAACTGGAAGTGTTGTTAGGAGTATTCTTTGGGCAATGAAAACATTAGGTCCACAGCTGACCAATTTTTTGTTGTACTATGAAGAGAAGTACTTCTTGCGGTGGCATAGACTTTGGAAGTCTTTGAGCTACTGCTTGAAGTTCACAGCAGAGATCTGTACATCAATATCTTTGTTAGATTTATGCATCATAGCCTTTTTGAAATTTTTGCAGTCAATATATCTGCAGGTGCCTTTTTGTTGATATTGTACATATCGTACAGGAAGCCAGATAGAATATTATGCTGTTCTAATGTAGTAGAAAACTCTCTTCAATAGAATGGATAGCCATGTCTAAGACAAAATAGTAAAAGCCTACTTTAAATTTGTGCTTAGGATCTTGCAGTGTCTCGTCTTGAGCTTCATATTCAAACTGCCTCCTCCTCCTAACTTGTTCTGTATCAATGTTTGGTTGTGTTTCTAATTCCTTGGCAATCTAAGCAGCATCAACCAAAACCTGTTTGAAACCCTTATCACTTTTGAAAGTTAAAAGATACTTCTTGGTTATTTGAAGTTATATAGCTGCTGAATTTAAATCAGCTTCCTTTCTTTGCAGTGCTTTGCTAGTGATATTTACTTCAAAAAGAATGTTATACCATGCAACAAGAGATACCATGAACTGGAACTTGCAGATTGCATCAGCAAGGGCCTTGCTTCGATGCAGGAATTATTTCCAGCCAGTGAACCTTTTAGTCTTGGGTCATCGAAGATGTGCATTAATGCATCATATATACTACCAAGATGATACCTTAGTGGCTTCAAAGCATCGATCCGACTCTCCCATCATGTTTCGCCTAATGCTTAAGTCCAAGACATGGCTATATAAAACTTGCCAATAATGAGTTGATGCAGGGAAATGCTTATAAATCTGTTGGACTAAAGTGAAGAAACTAGACGCATCTAGGCAACACTTTGATGCATCATTGACCACTAAATTTTTGGTGCATCATTGACCAGTAAGTTTAAAGAGTGTGCTTTGCAGGGAACAATAAAGGCTCATGGATTTATGTCTAGAATTCTGTTTTGTACACTATTTTCTTTGCCTTTCATTTTATTTCCATTATATCTCAATTGGTAATTCCATTTGTTCAAGCTATTCAAAGTTTCTGTCATGAAGGAACCTGCAGATGTTCATCGTGTTACACTGCTGCAGTCATCACACTTGGGTTATCTGCCATCAGGCGGTCCCGCAGTCGGCCTGAGTTCCAAAGTCTTGGTCCGTCGTCGGTTGCGGTTGCTTCTTCCCTGACGTCAGTGCGACAGGGGTATAAAAGAGGCAGCCAACACCATTTTCTTCAGTCTTTCTTGCCGCGCAGTGCCCGAAGCAGAAGCAGTTCGCAAGTGCCGGTCGGCCGACTCCTGAGATTTTCAAATCGAATTTCAGACCGAAGTCTTCAGTAAAGCTAAGTACCCCGTTGGGGAATCTTTTCTTGCCTCAGACCAATGTCAGAAAAAGTTAATAATTGCATTTCTTGTGGGAAGCAAATACTTCATAAGGATTTTCATTCTTATTGTATTCCTTGCCTAGGCCCAGACCACGACGTCACAGGTTGTTGGTTTTGTGCTAGGTTTAACAAACGAACTATTAAACGTCGGTTTGATTTCGCCCGACATTATTTTGGTAGAAAATTTAATTACACCATGCCGTCTAAGCAACCGACGACCGGGATGCATAAAAAGTGCAAAGATAAGGACAGGCAACCGAGACCCATACCAGACACCGAGGCCTCTGCTAGGCCAATCGACGTTTCTCCGGTTTTCAGTGAGGTGCCTACGCAGCCCCTGACGACCGCTGATTTAGAACCCCAGGCTGCATCCAACTCCCAAGCGGAGATTGCTGGGCCTCCAGCGCCTTTATGTTTAGGCCCTTCCGACTCCATTGCTGAAAGGAATTCCGGTGTAGTTGAAAGGCCTTCAGTTGCTGAAGGTGTCTTCAGACCGACTACACTTACTATAAAATCCTATGCATAGCTGAAAACTCCTTTAAAAGTAAGGAAGCCTGTACAGCAGTCTCCTGTACAAGGCCCCATGCCTAAGAAACAGATGCTTAAGATGGCTGAAGACTTAATTACCCTAATCAGGGGTTCCCATCCCCCTCCTGACAAACGGCCTAGACAGGAGGACGACTACGCTTCATCTGACCAGGTTTCCATTTCCTCAGATTCTTCTGAGGAACAGGAATACTTCTTTCCCCCTTATAAAGACTCTGATGCTGAAGAGTCTATTCCTTCAGCATCTCCCCCAGAAGTCTACTCTTTTGGGGAAACTTTACATACCATGAGGGAACATTTCCCCTGGGAAGGCCAGGATTACTCTGATTCTAAGAAAAGGCTCCGAGAGTTCCTTTTACTACCCCAGCACAGACCCCTTGCTATTCCACCTGTGTTAGACATTGTGGATGATGTTTATTCAGATTCTAGCCTTAACCCAGATTCATTACCTCCTGCACCAGCCAAACCAGACAGATACTACAGAGTCCCTGACTCACACAAATTCCTGTATAAAAGCCCTGTTGCTGACTCCGAAACCATTTCCCGCGGTCCCAAAGGGGTTAAGGCCTCTATTGCTAAAATTCCTGTACCCTCTGAAAGGGATTCTAGAACACTAGACAGATGGGGAAAGAAAGTATATACCTCAGCTACTCTAGCTATGAGGGCCTTAAATTGCCAGTTTCACATGCTGAAATATCAACAATATTTGATGTCTCAATTAAAACAAAAAATGCTCACACATGCAGAGCAGCCTGATTACAAGGAAATGCAAGATTTGTTGTATGCAGCAGAACAAGTGGGAAAACATACTTTGCAATGTGGTTTTGATTCATTGGAAGCTTCTTGTAGAGCAGCAGTAACAGGGTCTGTCATTCGTAGGCATGCTTGGTTAAAAGAACAAACTTTACCTGATCATGCTAAAGCAAAGTTATTGGATACACCTTTACAGCAGGATGTTTTATTTGGTGTGAAAGCAGAAGAGGTTTTAAAGAAAATGGAGGATAAGGCAAAATCTATGCAGACGGTCAAGGATTTTTTACAGGTTCAACCCCCTCGTTTCAGCAGAAATTGGCCAACCAAAAACTGGTGCTTTCTAACTTCTGACAGACCACAGAGGGGCAAATACAGACGCCCAAGGGGCAGAGGTCAACCACAAGGCTCTTACAAGTCTCGACAATGGGGTGCCGCAACCCAGAAAGGAGGACAAGACTGGTCTCAAACTTTCAGAAGACAATCACAATGACTTACTCCTCAGACTGCCAAACAAATCCCTCTTGGGATTCAGCTCCTTTGGGAGGAAAACTTGCACTTTTTGCAGGCAATTGGCACATCATCACAAAAGACAAATGGGTCCTAAATATTGTATCTCAAGGATATAGATTCCACTTTCACACTTTACCAAGGATAAAAGGAATGCCAAACCTGCCACCAAATCGATGGGCAGAGGCTCAAAGACAAATTACAGCACTCATGAACATGAGAGCCATTCAACAGGTTCCTACACAGGAGCAAGGACAAGGATTTTACTCAAGACTCTTTCTGGTTCCCCGAAAGGACAAAGCCTGGAGACCCATTCTGGACCTTTCAATTCTAAACACATACCTGGAAGGTACCCAAATTCAAGATGCTCACACTACAGCAACTTCTTCCCATGCTGGGCAAGAAGGCTTGGCTAGTAACGTTGGACCTCAAGGAGGCATACCTGCATGTCCCTATCAGACAAATTGCATAAGATACCTCCGATTTATAGGAGTTTCAACTCATTACCAATTCTCTGCACTGCCCTTTGGCTTATCTACTGTGCCCAGGGTCTTCACAAAATGCATGGCACCAGTAATTGCGTACTGCAGACAAAGAGGAATTCAAATATATCCATACCTGGACGACTGCCTTATTCTGGCAGAAAGCAAGGACATTCTTTTAAAACATGTGGTGTTTGTAAAAAACCTACTAAGTTGCCTAGGGTAAACAGTAAACGAAAAGAAGTCAAAACTAGTGCCCTCACAAGATATAATATTCCTAGGTGCCAGCTTAAATACAATGGCCCAAATGGCTTATCTCACTCCAGACAAGCAAGGACAACTGACTCAATACTTCAAAATGATGGTAACAAAGACTCAACTCCCTGCAAGAAAAATTCTGCAGGCCTTGGGATTCATGGCATCTTGCATACTACTAGTTCCATATGCCAAACTGCATATGAGGAAATTACAATTGTACCTGAAAAGCGTATGGACTCAACACAGCCACATCTTGGAAACAATAATACCACTCATTCCCTGCCTTCAACAGGAGTTTCTATGGTGGGCTCAGGCATGTCACCTCAACAAGGGTCAGCCTTTCACCTTACCCACAGCCAGGCAAACAATAACAACAGATGCATCGGATTACACCTGGGGAGCACACATGGCAGGACAGTGTATTCAGGGCAAATGGTCTGCAGACCAAATGCATCTCCACATCAATCAAAAAGAGATGCTAGCTGTACAAAATGCCCTAACAGCTTTCAAGGACCTCCTACATCCAGGACAACTTCTAATAAAGACGGACAACACCACAGTGATGTGGTACATAAACAAACAAGGGGGCACACATTCCTACCCCCTATGCAGGCAGGCAATGACCTTGTGGAACACAGCACTGACCCTACCAAGTTCAACTACAAGCACACTTCCTGTCAGGAAAGCAAAATACATTGGCAGACGAGCTAAGCAGAAATATCATGGATCCTCACGAGTGGAAACTAGATCCACAAGTATTCACAATGATAACTCAAAAATGGGGGAGCCCAGACATAGATCTATTTGCCTCCAACCAAAACTACCAACTGCGGAAATTTTGCACAAGGACATACAACACACTAGCTTGGAAAGTGGACGCCCTCTCATTCAGTTGGAAAACATTAACAGTGTATGCCTTTCCTCCACTGCCTCTTCTGGCAAAGGTGCTCCTGAAAGCCAGATTAGAGAGGCCACAAATGATACTCATTGCTCCAGACTGGCCACGTCAACACTGGTATCCAATATTAAGGAACATGGCTCAAGGCCCACCATGGATTTTACCTCAAATTCCTCACCTGCTGACTCAGCAAAACAATCAGATTCTACACAGCCAGCTCAAGACTTTAAATCTGGCTGCATGGCAGATTACCCAAACAACCAGTCAACACTTCTCTCTAAAGCTGTTATGGATGTCATTCTGGAGGCCAGACGACCCAGCACCAGGAAAACCTACTCAGACAAATTGAAAAGATTCTGCGCCTGGAACCAGGCTAAAGGCGAAAATCCTCTTGTCCCAAATATTCCTCAGATTCTGCAATATTTAACTGAGGTGTTGCACAAAGGCCTTTCCTTTTCATCTATTAAGATCCACGCTTCAGCTATTTCAGCTCATTACAACATGGATCCTCCTATATTTTCATATCCATTGCTAAGACAGTATCTCAGAGGGGCTAAGAAAATAAGACCGCCCAGGAAAGCACCAACACCAACTTGGGACCTCAATTTTGTTTTGGAAAAACTAACTACCGCCCTTCAAACCAGCTTGTTCAGCTGATTTACAATTTTTATCATGGAAAACTGCCCTGCTGCTAGCAATAACTTCAGCACGAAGAGTCTCAGAGCTACAGGCCCTAATGGCAGTGGAGCCTTTCATCATTTTTCATCAAGACAGAGTCTCTTTACGAACTAACCCTTCCTTTATGCCAAAGGTGGTATCCAGTGTGACTGTAAACCAAACCATTAATTTCCCTACCTTTTATCCAAATCCCCAGAATAAAGGGGAAAGGCTCCTACACTCTTTGGACATTCACAGGCAATTACGTTTCTACTTGGATAAAACTAAGGTTTTCAGAAAATCTGACCAACTCTTTGTATCCTGTGCTGCAGGATCACAAGGAAAGGCTATCTCGAAACAGACCATTTCAAAATGGATAGGACATTGTATCCGTTTCTGCTACACACACCATGGGAAACCTGTACCTGGTAACATTAGGCCCCATTCCACCAGGGCTACAGCGACATCAGCAGCCTTCCTCAGAAGGGTACCAAACAAGGATATTTTGGAGACTGCAACTTGGAGTTCAGTGCACACCTTTACCAAGCATTACCACTTACCTCTATACTCAAAAACCAGAGCTGGCTTTGCCACTGCAGTTCTGCAGGGCCTACTAGCTTCTACAATCCCTGTTTAGTACCAAACGCCCAGCCTTAGCTTTGGGATTCAACCCAACTGTGATGACTGCAGCAGTGTAACACAATGAACATAGTACAGTTTTGTACCTACCATAAATGTAGATGTTCGAGTGTTCACACTGCTGCAGTCCAGGTTACCCTCCCACCATCCCCTCTTCTTACCTGGGTTTTATATATACCTCCCTTTTTATACAATCTATATGATGTATTTCTATATGGTGTATTTGCTTACAGCTGTAGCTATTGTTTTCTACTTATGTATTTTACTTAGGATTATGTATTGCCTTCCTATTTGGGGGCACCTGACATCTGGGGCAAGAAAAACTGAAGAAAATGGCGTTGGCGGCCTCTTTTATACCCCTGTTGCACTGACGTCAGGGAAGAAGCGACCGCAACCGACGCCGGACCAAGACTTTGGAACTCAGGCCGACTGCGGGACTGCCTGACGGCAGATAACCCAAGTGTGATGACTGCAGCAGTGTGAACACTCGAACATCTACATTTATGGTAGATACAAAACTGTAATTTTCCTCTAGTGGAACAAATTCTAAGAAATGTTCCCGTATTATTACCTCAGGCTCAAACATCTCACTATCTGATGGTTTGATAACATAAACAAAACGTACAATCATTGTCATCTGTTCAGTATGGCTAACATCTGGTGTGCAATCCAAGATAATTGAGTAGTATTTTTTCGATTTCACGAATGACAAGATGATCTTTTTTATATCTCCTGCTAGGATATTTAGAAGTTCATTTTGAATATCCTTTCCCAAGTAATGGACCATTATTTCTTGATTTTTGACTGGGCATAAATGTTATTTCATTACAGGGTGAAAAAGGGCTAGATATTCAACAAACTTTAAAAAAAATTACCATTACTGGCACTGTACAACTTTTAATTAGTACCACGAAATTCCAGGTTTTGAGTGCCAAGTACTCTGACCAAAGCAGTGAAACATTCCAGTATTTTTTGCCAATATTGTTGTTCTTTGTTTTTTTGCTGGTTAAGACTATTGACTTTTTTTCTTTTGATGAATGCAAATCAAGTTCTTTCCAGGTCTGATAGTTATTTAAATGAAAAGCATTATTTTCATGTAAAGATAGAATTGCTCCAATGTTTTTCCAACCTTTTGAACCCAGGTTCCTATTAGCAGAACTAATGACCGTAGTCGCGAATACGGAAAGAGTGACACGTATTGCGCGAAATACGGAAATGCCAAACTTCAAAACAGCGAAAATGGAAATGTCGAAGTGCAATGGTTGGCCCATCTGCGGTATAGCTCCGTAAGGTAAGTGTGCGATAGATAGGACTTACGGTTAGGATGTGGGTTAAGGTAAGTTAATAGATAGGTAATGTATGTAAGATTTAGTGTAGTGTTAGAAGTAGGGTTTTATTTAGCTGTATGTATGTGTATTATTTATTTGTTTTGGGTGTATGTCTGTAGGGGAAGTATGCGGTAGTTACGGACCTTAGGGTTAAGGAGGGGTTAAGGATAGTGCATAAATAGTTGTGTATGTGGGGTTTAGTGTAATGTTGGAAGTAGGGTTTTGTTATATGTATTTATTTTTTTGGGTGTATGTCTGTAGGGGACTTGTGCGGTAGTTACGGACCTTAGGGTTAGGGATGGGTTAAGGATAATGCATAGTTAGTTGTGTTTGTGGGGTTTAGTGTAGAGTTAGAAGTAGGGTTTTGGTGCTTTACTTTAGGGTTAGAAGTAGGGTTTGGTTAGTGTATGTATGTGGTTTATTTATTTTGGTTGGGTAGGTAGTATGTAGCGGGTGGTGGGGTTGGCCGACGATGACAGTTCGTTATTTTATTTTTTGCTGTTTAGTGCATTCAGGATTTTTGCGGTTCGTGTTATAGGTGTCAACATTTAGGTATTCGGTTAAAGGGTTTTTCGATTTGCTAATAGACCCTTTGAACCCGATTCTTGTAGGGCCGACGTACCTTTTGTGTTGAATAACTTGCAGCAGAAACAAAAAACTATATCTTTTGAAATCGAATATATTAACCATTGATGGTGTACTTTTTCACCATTAAGCAGTAATCTTTGGTAGTGTGTCAGAGAAAATCTTTTTTGTGTGTCTTTGGGAAAATCATATGTAATAATCTGCTGTGGTCCATTTTGTAATAAAGTCTGTTGAAAATTATCATTGGATTGCGAAGAGCAGTTTACTGGGTCACTATAATGTAGATTAGGCGCAGTAGCATCTTCATTTTCACTTTTTCCGATATTTTCTTTTTCTTTAATTGAGAAACATCTGTTTTTTGGATCAACATAGGTTCATAGGTGTGTACTAGGCTAATGGCCCTGGAGCCTTTACAAGCCTAGCCCAAAGAAATTGCCCAGGCACAGTGCTACCCGGTGGTAACTCACAGTGCCCCTATCCATTAGGGCAACTGGAGTGATCCCTGGGGTGAACTTTCGATTACCCATCCACTCGTCAAAATTTCTCTTGAAGACGGCCAAAGAGGTACTCTGCTTAACATGAATGAGAAGCTTATTCCAGTTTATGGGCAGTCTTTAGGAGATGAACCTGTTTCTCCAGCATGTTCTGTTAATTGTGGTAATGAGGTTGTGATCTCTGGAGCATGTGGCACTTGGGGATTGGGATTTATTTAGTTGTAGCATTTCAAGTAGGGCTGGGTCAGACATGGCTTTGTAAGTCAAGCAGAGATCACCTCTAAGTAGATGATAAGAGACTGATAACAGCTGAAGTTTCTTATGTCTGTCTGTGTAGGACATGTGTTTAAGGCCTAGGATCCTTTTTGTGAGGTACTTTTGTGGCCTCTCCAGCTGTTGTACGTGTCTGGTCAGGTACATGCCAAACGGGGCGTTATATTTGATGATTGGTCTAATGAGGGATGAGTAGAGAGGGATGATGACCTATTTCTTCCTAGATGCAAAACCTTTGGTTATAAGATGTGCCACGTAGAAGGACTTTCTGACCACAATGGCAGTGTGGTGGTCGAAGGTGAGGTGGCTGTTGACCTGGGTGCCCAGATCTCTTAGCTTATCTCTTCAGTGTTCAGAGGGCTCCCATCAATGTGGTAGTCCATGGGAGCTGAGTTTTTTTTCCAGACGGGATGATAACGCATTTTTTGGCATTAAGCTTCAGGCCATGGTTCCGACACCAGTCATTACTTTCAGAGGCGCCCTTTTGTAGTTGTCTGCATCATTTGGGGAGTTGCAAACAACTCCTAGATTGCGTCATTAGCGAACTTGGTCAGCCAGAGTCCTTCTGTGTTGGCCTGGACTTCTGAGAAGTAGATGCCAAACAGGAGCGGGCCCAGGACTGAGCCCTGTGGGACTCCACTCGCGACTGTTCGACAGTCTGACTTGGAATCTGCAACTTTCACTTTGTGGGACATGTCTGTGAGCCAATTTGCAACCCACCTAGTGATATAAAGATTGATGCCTATTTTGGTGAGTTTATCAATGATACCTGAGTGGAGAATGGTATCAAAGGCCTTGACCAGGTTGAGTTAGGCTGTATGCACTGCCTTACCCTCATCCACAGCCTTGGTGACTGCCTCGAAGAAGTCAACCAGGTTCAGCAGGCAGGATCTCCCCTTGACAAAGCCAAACTGTGTGAGGTCAAGAGTTTGGAGATTGTCTGTATCTTTGTTAAGCAGGTCCATGATGTTGCGCTCCATAGCTTTGCATACCAGACTCATCAGGCTAATGGGATGATAGTTCCCAGGGTCTGTAGTTGCTCCCCCTTTATGGAGCGGGATGACTGTAGCAGTGTGCCATTCATTAGGGACATAGCCTGAGGTAAGGCTGTGATTGAACAGGGTACACAGATGTTGTGCCAGTTTACTTTGTAGCTTGTGTAGGACGCAGCCAATGATGTTATCAGGTCCCGTAGATGCTGAATTCCTGGCTTTGGACAATGCAGCTTTTATCTTTACTGCAGAAATGGTGGGTATCAGGCTTTCTTCTGGCATTGTGATAGGGCCCTGGGGGGTAAAGTTGGCACTGAATCTGTTGGCCAGTATGTTGGCTATATCTGTTGGCTCACTAGAAGAGGTGCCATTGTGCAATAACTGAGAGCAAATCTGGGTATTGCCCTGGACATTTTTGATATAGCTATAGAAGGCTTTGTGGTTGTTTTTGGTGTCAGCTGCAATTCTGCCTTCATAGTTGGTTTTAGAGGATTTGATAAGGGATCTCAGCTTTTTGTTGAGACTGATAAGGGAGGTTTTCATTTTTTTCTGCAATGGTTTCTTCCTTCTGTTGTAGAGTTTATTGATGGCTGGGGTCCACCAGATTGGCTTCCTTTTTTTGGAGGAGAGCATCTTAATTCTATTTGGTATGGCAAGGCCCATGCATTTGTGTATGTGCTCATACAGTGCATTAGTGTATGATTCGGCAGTCATGCAGCTGTTTTCTATTGGCATTTGTGCCGAGAAGTTAGCCAACTCTGTTTTTAGGAGCCCAGATGCGGCTTTAGAAAAGCCTTTTCATGGTGGCCACCTTAGCGGGGGTTGTAGGTGAGATGGAGATTTCCATGGTGATCAGTTTGTGGTCGGGTTTAACCAGGGAGGAATTGACTATAGGTGTGGAGCAACAGTCTCCCATGTTGGTGATAAGCAGATCGAGGATCTTGATTCCTCTAGTGGGGGTCAGAATGAGCTGGTCCAGGGCATTGGGACTGATAAATTCCAGAAAACTTTGGTGCTTGAATAGTTTTCCCAGTTGATGGAAGGGTAATTGAAGTCACCCAGTATGAGAGTATAGGGTTGGACCTTGATAGATTCCAGTGTGCTTAGGAACTTGGAGTGAGAGTCTAGGGATGTTCGGGGTTCTGTAGCAGGCTATGAATTGTATCCCCATCTTACCCAGTGTTAGTTGTACCTGAAGTATCTCGGATGCATTATGCTGGGCTACCAGTCTAGAGCTGTGCGTATCCTTTAAGAATATGGAGACTTGGAGCTTCCGGATGTATTCTGGGGCCAGAAGGTATGAAATGAGTTGTAGCCTGGGAGCGCAGGGGTGCTTTCTGCCTCTTTAAACCAGGTTTCTGTTACAGCACAGATGTTGACATTCTCCATTTTGAGGAGAGCTTCGAGCGAGTGCATCTTAAGATTTAGACTTCTGGCACTGAGCAGTATGACACTCAAAGTGCATTTGTTTTTCACTGTTACGGTGGAATTTTGGTCATTAGAACACTGCCTAAAAAAGGCACTATAGGGGTGGCAAGAGCCTTAGCCAGTACCCGGAATCCCAGGGGTGACAGATGCAGGCCGTCTCTGGCAAAGCATCGAGGTCTGTTGATCGTGTCGTCCCTGGCAGACAGATACTGGATCCGCTTAGAATGACACCAGAAACTTAGTCAGTTGTTGAAGTCGATCATTTTCTGCTCATACCTTGGTATCATTCTGGATGATGGTAGAATACTGCTCAGGGCTAGGGTCATACCTGCCTGGGCCACATAATCTGAGAGTTCCATCATATCTCTTTTCATGTAGTCCAGGGAGGTACGTCTCAGGTCATTCACACCCACATGGACAATGTCTGAGTCATATTTGTACTTGCTGTGGAGTGACCTGAGTGCATGTGTTATGTGTCTTGGGGGGTATCTGTTGTTTGGGTAAATTTTTATTGAGAGCCTCCGCAAAGGTGGGTGTATGGTTTGTGTTTCTATGTGTGGGTTGTGATGGTTGCTATTTTGTAGGACTGTGTATTCTATGTAGTGAGTTGCATTTGTTGACCTTCTCCTCTTGACCAGTTAGTCTGGTCTTGGTTGGAGCTTGCACTGTTTCCACTTTGGTGATATAAGTGCATCTCTCACATGTACGAGTGTTGGGAGGTAAGAGGAGAGGGTTGTCTGTGTACATTAGACAGTTGCCACACTGTCTCAGAATGCCCAAGTGCACCAGGGTAGCAGGAGGAATACAGGAAATTGCCCTACAATCATACCAGGAGGGGTGGTCATAACTAATAAGTACTGGTGCTGTTGCAGCGTAGGAACAGCCGGTGCTGATAGCACCTAAATGTGCTACAATAAATACTACAAAAACCTGTTAAAATGCAAATCGATTAAGCTAATTGAAATGTAAGAAGTAAAAGAACAAGCACGTTCTAAGGAAAAAATTGAAGAGCAGACTTTCTGGCACCAGTAATAGTGTACTTCAGCTGAGCGCCGCTGCGTGGTGTGCAAACCCATGCAAACATTGGCTTTTAAACCAGAAAGTTGAAAGGGATGGAAAAACTGCCCAAACGGCCAATAAACTACAATTTCTGGACCAGAAACCACTCTTCTTGTGGTAGATAGGCTACCTAGTGCTTACCACTCTCACTGATAAGCTGGAAAGCTTCTCTCCAACAAATAAAGGTCTGTGGGGCTCAGAAACTAAGAAAACAGTCCTGGATACAGCAAATCTGTATCTGGACTAGACTAATTACAGGAAAGGTGGGAAACAAGCTTAGAACTTTTTCTGTAATAGAAGTAAAACATTCAGCATTCGATGTTTCACTGAGAGAGTGGTCACATTCTTGTTCTTCAGTTACTTTTCGTGTGCAAATATATTTCAAGAAAGAACCCTCTTGCTTTGCTAGTTCCATGACTTTTTCTGCTATTCTTTATTGGTTATGAGCTCCAGATGATATTTTTGTATCAGCCATAGCTACAGTGGATATAAAAAGTGTATACACCCATGTTAAAATGCCAGGTTTTTGTGATATAAAAAATGAGACCACAATAAATCATTTCAAAACTTTTCCCCACCTTTAATGCGACGTATAACCTGTACATTTCAATTGAAAAACAAAAATCTATTAGTGGAAAAAAATAAAAAAACGTACAATAAGCTGGCTGCATAAGTGTGCACACCCTTAAACTAATACTTTGTTGAAGCACCTTTTGATCTAATTACAGCATTCAGTCTTCTTGGGTAGGAGTCGATCAGCATGGCACATCTTGACTTGTCAGTATTTGTCCACTCTTCCTTGCAAAAGTGCTCCAAATCTGTCAGATTGTGAGGGCATCTCCTGTGCACAGCCCTCTTCAGGTCACCCCACAGATTTTCTATTGGATGTAGGTCTGGGCTCTGGCTGGGCCATTCCAAAACTTTAATTTTCTTCTTGTGAAGCCATTCTTTTGCTGATTTGGATGTATGCTTGGGGTCATTATCGTGTTGAAAGGTGAAATTCCTCTTCATCTTCAGCTTTCTAGCAGACTCCTGCAGGTTTTGGGCCAAAAGTGACTGGCATTTGGAACTGTTTATAATTCCTTCCACCTTAACTAAAGCCCCAGTTCCAGCTGAAGAAAAGCAACCACAAAGCATGATACTGCCAGCACCATGCTTCACCATGGGGGGATAGTGTTCTTATGATCATGTGAAGTGTTGTTTTTGTCCGAAATGTACCTTTTGTATTTGTGGCCAGAAAGTTCAACCTTGGTCTCATCAGACCATAACACACTTTCCCACATGCTTTTGGGAGACTTGATGTATTGTTTTGCAAATTTTAACCGGGCCTAGATATTTTTCTGTGTAAGAAAAGACTTCCTTCTTGCAACCCTACCCCGTAGCACAGACATATGTAGAATATGGGAGATTGTTGTCACATATAGTACACAACCAGTACTTGCCAGAAATTCCTGCAGCTCCTTCAGTGTTGCTGTAAGTCTTTTGGCAGCTTCCCTGGCCAGTTTTCGTCTTGCGTTTTCATCAGTTTTGGAGGGACGTCCAGTTCTTTGCATTGTCACTGTTGTCCCATATTTTCTTCCCTTTTTGATGACTGTCTTCACTGTGTTCCATGGTATATCCAATGCTGTGGGCATTTTTTTGTACCCTTCTCCTGACTGATACCTTTCAACGATGAAGTCACTTTGTTGCTTTCTAAGCTCTCTGCAAACCATGGCTTTTGCTGTAGCAGGCAACTGAGTAAATGTCAGGAAAATCCTACTATGACAGCTCAACTTTATTTGGGGTTAATAGTCTCTTTAATTGATGGCAGATGACTGAATGCTGTAATTAAATCAAAATGTGATTCAGCAAAGTATTAATTTAAGGGTGTGCACATTTATGTAACCAGCTTATTGTATGTTATATATTTTTACCCCTAACAGATTTGTTTGTTTTTCAATTGCACAGGTTATAGGTCACATTAAAGGTGGGAAAAGTTTTGAAATGATTTATTGTGGTCTCATTTTTTATATCACAAAAACCTGGCATTTTAACAGGGGTGTGTACACCTTTTATATCCACTGTAACTATGCTAGAAAAGAAATCATTTTCTAAATAAGGTGGCAAAATTTAATGTTTATATTGTCACCTCTAAAGCTGTGTAAACACTAATTATATGTACTAACTATATACTAACTTTAAGGCCAGTCAGCTCGCTCATTTAATTCACAAACACCCCCATTACCTAAGTAAAGTAGCTGTTTTTTACTTGTTAGGATAAGGTACAAATAATAGTAACTGCTGTGTTGCATACTTGCATTGCTTTCATTTTGTTAACAGAAACATTAGTCACAGCTTGTGTATGCCAGCCAAGTATATATTTCATTTTATTTATTTTAATTTTGTTTACCCGGGTTTCTGCAAGCAGCTTTAGTTAAAAAAAAAAAAAAAAAAAACATGTAGGAAGAAAAGCTCCAGTGTATTAGAAACATTTTTAAACAAACATTCTATATACATGAACAGATATGAAATAACATTTTAAGAATTACTCATAAACTTGCTTATTATTTTACATTTATCTTCCTCTGTCCATCCCCCGATCAAGGAGTCTCGGACTATGGACAGGTATGGAAAGCAGGGGATTATGTCAAAATGTGGGTCTTGTGTATATTGTAAGCATGTGTTAGAAGCTAGTGAAATTATGATCAATAATTATAATATCCGTATTACTGGTAGATTTAATTGTAATTCAACAAAAGTGGTTTACACAGCAGTGTGCTCCAATTGTCCTTGTTTTTATGTAGGCAAAATGGAGCGTATACTGAAACATAGAATATCGGAACACCTAAATGATATAAGACTAAAAAAAGATACAAATGCTCTAACTAGACTTATTATACAGTATCCTAACCACTATTTTAAGTTTATTGTTGTTGTCGCTTTACATTTATGTGAGCGAGATGGAGCATGTCCAATTTTGTTAGAAAAAATGGAGCTGACTTGGCAGTTAAGATTGAATTAAATGGAGCCAAGTCGATAAAATGCCTTCTCAAAGTAAAAGCACTAAAGAGATAGCGTTACAAATTGCAGTCAAATTGTATCTTAAATTGTGTGGCTGTTACTTAATATATACTGTGGTCATCACTCATTCACAAACTATTGACGTATCCCTTAAGGGGTGTGTCTGTGTGAGCTGTATTATTGGACAGCATATAGGGGAGTGTTCAGGAATTGCATCCTGTGATTGGTGAATTAATTTATAAATATTTTAATTTGAAATGTTATCCTTGTCTGATGAAGTTCCTAATCATTTAGTCCGGAATGAAAGCGCTTACGTTTTTAATGGAGTTTTAATGGTTGTCTCATTTGGAATACTGTATGAATAAATGTGTTTTGTAATACTTCTGTCATGGGGCGTTATTTGTGAAGACTTCAAAGTGATTTTTGAATAGGTCAGGTATGGAAAACGCATTTTATCTTCAGCTGCTTTTTCTCTTAGTTCTCTGAACTACCTCACTCATTTTACAAGACTGCAGAGGGATATCCTGAAAAAGGAGATACCCTCCAAGGTTCAGTAGCTGGAAGAGTTGCTGACAAAGTATCTTCTCAACTTGCTACCTTAAATTCAGTTGTCAACGCCTCCATGACACTCATCTCTTTTGCAGCAGATGGGGGCGAGTAGAGCAACGGGTTCTGAAATTTCCCCAAGGACATTCTTGGATGTGCTTATGTGACTTTTCGGAACCCTTTAAGTCTTCCTTTGTTAATGCCCCATATGACGTTTCGTCCTTGTTCGGGCCTAAAGTAAAGGACACACTCACCAGGTGTGAACAGGAAAGAAAGACTATGTCTGCCGTATGAGTCCATTTTTCTATGCCTACTAGACCTTATCCCAAAGTTCAGAGAGGCAGTGGTAAGATGTGGTTCCGAAAATCTTTTTAGGATGCACGTGGTGAAGCTTTTCCCAGAGGCAGAGGAAGAAATAATAATGGAAGACTCTGACTTCGTAGCAGAGGGGGTCTGCAAAATAAGGGCGACTGAGAATCCTCCTTTGGTAAGCCATTTCAGTGCTCCTGAAAGGAGGCCCGACTGTTCAGCTGTGGAGACAGTTGGGGGGTCGCTTATCCCTGTACCCAGAAGCCTGGCGACAAGTAACCAAAGACAAATAGGTACAAGACATCATATCCAGGGGTTGCATCATCCCTTTTTCCCTTCCTGTCCCAAAGATAAGAAAAGTTCCAGATATTCCACCCAGTCAAAATGAGCAGGCAACTCTAGAAATTCAAAAGTTGCTCGACAAATGGGTCATTCAGCTAGTCCCCACATACCAAGTAGGATCCAGAACTTACTCAAGGTTCTTTTAATTCCAAAGAAAACAGGGGATTAGAGACCAATTCTGGATCTCAGCATTCTAAACAAATCAGTAAAAAAGACCAAGTTCTGGATTATGACACTGCAGAGATACTCCCATTCCTGGGAAAAGACAATTGAATGGGCTCTATAGATCTCCAGGATGTGTACTACCACATAAAAATGGACAAGCGATCCAGGAGACACCTGCGATTTTGACTGGGAGCCAGTCACTACCAGTTTTGAGCCCTGCCTTTTGGCCTCACTACTGCCCCCAGAGTATTCGCCAAATGTATGGCAGTAGTAATGGCTCACTTGAGACGTCTAGGAATTCCTGGTGCTTCCATACTTGGATGACTGGCTCCTAACTGGCATGACCAGGCATCTAGTTATCAAGGCCAGGAATACAACCTTGCAACTCTGCTCCTGCCTAGGGATTTCCATAAACTACAAAATATCTGGTTAAGTGCCTTCTCAACATGTGGTATTTATAGGGGTAGAATTAGACTCTACACAAGTGATGGCGAAACTTCCACCAGAAAGGATACAATCTCTAAGGTACCATGTGAGATATCTGCAAAGAAGAAAGAAAGCCCAAGTGAAGATGGTCCTCAAAGCTCTGGGGATCATGGCAGCAACGATAGTTTTGGTTCCCCTAGCACGTCTGCATATGAGGATTCTTCAGTGGTTGCTATCCACTCAGTGGTCGATGCAAGAACTGCTGATGTCTCACAAAATAATCATCACAGAAACTTGCAAGAAGGATCTTCAGTGGTGGCTCCACTCCTTTCAAGTAACTCTAGGTCGACCATTTGCCCCCCCCCCCCAAAACCAGTAGCCACGGTGATCACAGATGCCCTTCAGGGTGGGGGGGGGGTTGTCAGGGAAAGATGGTCCAAGGTATCTGGCAGAATCATGAGGCCCACTTACACATCAATGTCCTAGAGATAAGAGTGGTGCTCTTAGGGTTGCAGTAACTACAGGAATTGCTTCCCCGGGAATCATTGCAGTCCAAACATACAACATGTCAGTTGTATTTTATATAAACAAACAAGGAAGAACCAGATCTTACCCCCTTTGTCAAGAGGCCTTGAGAGTATGGCAGTGGGCAACCTCCTCCCAACATTTTTTGATAGCAAAGCACATCCTGAGGAAATTCAGTGTGATAGCAGACAGACTCAGCAAAGCAATTCTGATGCCTCACGAGTGGCCTCTGAAACAGGAAGTAGCGGAAAGAATTTTACGAAAATGGGGCCAGCCTTGCTGCGACCTCTTTGCGACATCTGTGAATGCCAAATGCAGCAGCTTCTTTGCCCTCACCCCCCCCCCCTCTGGGGGAATCACAAGAGATGCTTTTGTTCATGATTGGCCCCGAGCCCCCTCTATGCCTTCCCCCTTTTCCACTAATTCCCAAAGTCCTTCAGAAAATCCATTATTTGGGAAGGGATTTGATACTCATTGCTCCATACTGGTCTTCCCAAATCTGGTTCCCCTTCCTGTGGCCTCATCTTCAGGAGGAGGCTTGCATTCTGGACCCAGTTCCAGAGCTTCTGACTCATGCATCAGGAACTCTCCACCCATCCCTTCAGACCCTCAAACTGACAGCATGGCTGCTCCAATTCCAACAATAACCAGGTTTCCAACCCTTTCCTCTCAAGTTAAAAACTTTCTAATTTCTTCACATAAGGCTTCAACGAGGAAGATCTGTAAAACTAAATGTAAAAGATTCTGCCTATGGGCTACCAATAACCGTGTGGACCCTTTTTCTGCTCCTATTAGTTTAATTTTGGACTTCCTAGCAAAACTTATCAATGACGGTGTAGTTAGGGTTCAGCTAGCATCCATTTCAAACTTTCATTTGGAAGAGTCTGGCTCCAATATATAATGTCTCATAAACTATGCAAGGCCTTTCTCAAGGGTACTATGTTATTAAGACTGCACCATCAGAGACTCTCCTGCACCATGCAACCTAAATTTTGTCCTATCGCTCATAGTTTTTCCTCTCTTCGAATTAGCAGCATTTTGCAAATTAAAATTTTTGACTTGGAAACTCATTTTCTTGAATAGCAATCGCCTCTGCTAGAAGGGTGTTAGAGTTGCAAGCATTGTCCATAAAGCCCCCATATTTGCTTTTCCACAGAGACAGGGTGTCTTTGCGAACAAACATCCTTTTTACCCAACATGGTTTCAGAGACCAATTTAAACCATAGTTTAGAATTACCAATTTTCTTCCCAAACTATGGAAACAAGGCAGAGTGAGTACATGTTAGATCAACTGGACGTACATAGACAGTTATGTTTTTACCTACATAGAACTGTGGAACTTCGTAAATCTGATAATTTGTTTCTTTTTCAGATTCAAAGAAAGGATCCCCTGTCTCCAAAGTTGCACCCTGTAAATAACTATCAGACTGCATAACTTTTATTTACTAGTCTCAAAATAAAGAACTTCCAGAAAAAGTTAAGGCCCATTCTACAAGAGCCATTGCAACTATTATTGCCTTTCTGGCTTAAGATGCCACGTGACACCATTTCTGCTGCAGCAACATGGGCTAAACCATATACTTTTATTACTCATTACAAAGTTGATTTGGCCTCCAGGAATAGAGCCTCTTGTATGTGTGTGTATGATACAGTGAGGTTAGGAAATTAACTTTTTTGCACTGTAGTGCAATCCTGGAGTTGGTATATTTAATTTACAGGGGGTGTGAGGGGCAGAGCTCCCCACATGGGGGATGCAGCGGGGCTTGCCCTTCTGAAGAAATGTAGTCGAAAGTGTGTTGGTTAGTTAGGTGTTGTAGGTGGAGGGAATTATTTACATGTGCATTGTAGTTTTCACTGTTTTGGGTTTTCAGTGTTTTGGGTTTTAGATGTTTTGGTCTCAGTGTTATGAAATTCAACATTATGAAATTTCAGTGTTATGAATATATCTATATATAAAACCATATAATTAGGGCAAACACAATCTGAGGATGGCTCCAGTGCATGTTGGGATAGGGATTTAGTCATGAGCTGGCAGAGGGCCTCGAGCTTGAAAATAAAGGCTGAGATGGATCTGAACCCAACCTAGTAAGAATGAAGGCGAAGATGGACAACACACATGGAACGTTGTGGTGAATACATAACTTCTTTTTTCTTGCATCGGCATAATTATTAGCTTGCTTTTTTTGTTGTTTTTATTTATCAAATACTGTTAATGGGAGGCAGGAAGTCTGCAGGTGCAGGATGTTGGCAATGAAACATCTAAACAGTATGTCTGCGAAGTTGCTAGCTGTTTTTTTCTCTCTCTCATTGCCGAGTGCTTTTAGTTGGAGGTGAGCTGTCTGCAGGTGCAAGCCATTTTTCTTCACAATTCTGAGCAGTCTTTGCCGAGTTGCATGTGATATACAAAGGCACTGTGGCAAGTAGTTATAAGAAAAATAAGACCAGTTTGAAATTGTGGGAAGTGAATAAGTAGTAGCCTCCCAAGTAGCCTTAATAATTAAATGCATTTAATAGAACAATTCAGTTTATGTAAAGATAGTCAGTTTACTTTTTATTAGAGCTAAAAGTTAATATTTGCTGAAAGAATGCAAGCTGCTCTTCAGATATGGGAGGAAAATGGTGAAAAGAAAAAACACACAGCAATCAGTGCACGTAGGAGCACAGGGTCTTGCATGCACTTTAGCTTTAGTAATGTTATTTTAAATTAGGTAATGCCTCTAGCTGCAGGTGTTTATTTGGGGCAACTGCTCCTATTTGGAGGAGTAAACATCATTTGTTAAAATATTCATAGTTTTGTGTGTGTGTGTATGTTCTTAGTTAAAAGGTGATGGTGGCTCTCAACCTTTTGGGGTTATTTTTCATTGAAACAAAACGTCTTGACACAGGTTCAAATGAAGATGTGAAGAAGCAACTGCATAAGAAATCAGCCTGCCAAATATTAGTGTGTATGTAAGCCATAAGTTGAAAATGCACATTCAAAAGACTTTATCATGTAATGTAAATGACCTGATAGGGATGGACAAAAAGCTGAGTGTATTGAATTATGTTATGAAATGTAGGGTGCGGGAGTACCATGGATTTTGGGAGAAATGGGAGACCATGAAAAAAGATAGGCTAGGGATGCAAGAACAACCTGAAAGCTTAACAGAAATACATAAGTAGAAGATAGGATGGGAGGAAATTGACAGGCATACTATCAGTAAGCAATGAAGTTCTTAGGAAATTTCTAGGAAGAGTAGTTAAACAGAGAGAGAGAAAACTGGGAAGAACTCAAGGATCAAATAACTAAAGGGGGCAGATAACACAGTTACCAAGATATGCAGTAGAGGTCAGACTGTTTAGAATTTTTGCCTGGCTATGCTTGTATAGATAATGTTATGCACCATTCAGACTAGCAAGAATGTTTCCAGGAGCCACAGAAAGGTGTTGGAGGTATGATGCCAATGCCTTTTTGTTTGCACCTGTAAGGCCATTTACATTTCCTGTTAATATTGACAAAGCAGCCATTCTGATAAAAAGCTGTTCCTCCCAACACATGGTCTCCCATTTCTCCCAAAATTCGTGGTACCCCCCACAGTACAAGGACAAAATGATTGACTTCAACAATTGGCTAAGCTTCTGGTGTCATTCTAAGGGGATCCAGTCTGCCTGGGATGACATGATTGACAGACCACAATGCTTTGCCAGAGATGGCGTGCACATGTCGCCCTTGGGATTCCGGATACTGGCTAAGACTCTTGCCACCCCTATAGTGCCTTTTTAAGGCAAGGTTCATATGACAAATTCACCACCGTAACAGGTACAAGCAAGCAAAATCTGAGGGTAATGCTACTCAATGCTAGAAGTCTAAACCTGGAAATGCATTCACTCGAGGCACTCCTTAAAATGGAGAACATAGACATCTGTGCAGTGATGGAGACCTGGTTCAAGGCTCCAGAGAGCACCCCTGCATTACCAAGCAATAATTCATACCACACCTTTCGGCCACCTAGCCTGGACCGAAACACTAAAGGTGGAGGCTTGTCCATATTCATTAAGGATATCAACACCTCCAGGCTAGTTGCTCAGCATAATGCATCCGAGATTATCCAAGTTCAACTAACTCTGGGCAAGACTGCAATCCAAATTATAACTTGTTACAGATCCCCCACCATGCCCCAGGATTCTCACTCCTCATTTCTTGTTACACTGGAAAATATTAGGGTACAACCCAACACCCTAACAGTGGGCGATTTCAACTACCCCACCATTAACTACTCATGTACTAACTCTTTTGCTCAACGTTTTCTGGAATTCATAAATTACAGTGCCTTGGATCAACTTATCCACACCCCCACGAAGAGCAGCAATATCCTAGACCTGGTTATTACCAGCATGGGCAACCGGTGTTCCACACCAGAGGTCAATTCCTCATTGGTCAGATCCGACCACAAGCTAATCAGCCTGACATCCACATCCCGCCCTCACCCCCCCCCCATTAGAGAAACCACTGTAAAAAATTTCTCCAAAGCCAACTTCACGCTTCTTAAGACAGAAGTGGCAAACTTCACAACACCCATGCAGACAGACAATAGAGTTACGACTGCTGAATCCTACACAAATGCACTTTATAAGCACTTACACGAGTGCATGGATTGTGCTATCCCTAACAGAACCAAGATGCTATCCTCCAAAAAAAGAAAGCCAATCTGGTGGTCCCCTGACATAAACAAACTCTACAAAGAAAAAAGAAACGGTTGCAAAAAAAAAGTAAAATCCCATGACTGGAAGAACTCCCTGGTCAGCCTCAGTAAAAAGCTGAGATCCCTGATGTAATCCTCCAAAGCTAGTTATGAAAATAAAATCGCCACTGATTCTAAAGACAACCACAAAGCATTCTATAGCTATGTCAAGAATCTCAATGGCAGCACTCAGATCTTCTCTGAGTTACAGCGCAATGGCACTAAATATACAGAACCAACTGATATTGCTGACATCCTGGCAGATAGGTTCAGTGCAAACCTTACCCCCCCACACCCCTTAAAGGGCCCATCTCTGTACCGGTAGAATGCAAAGTTCCTGTAATCACGGCTGCACAGGTAAAAACCACACTCTCCAAAGCCCAGAACACAGCATCCATGGGACCTGACAACATCCCAGGCTGCGTTCTACATGAACTACAGAATGATCTGGCACCCCACCTAAGCACCATGTTCAGTCAAAGCCTCACCTCAGGCTTTGTGCCCACTGAATGGTGCACAGCGTCGGTTATCCCACTCCACAAAGGGGGAGCCACCACGGACCCCAGGAACTACCGCCCCATTAGCCTAACGAGCCTGGTCTGCAAGGCCATGGAACGTATCGTCATGGAACTTATAAACAAAGACATTGGTAATCTCCAAACTCTAGACCTTACCCAGTTTGGGTTTGTAATAGGCATATCATGACTCCTAAACCTAATTGATTTCTTTGAAGTAGCCACCAAAGTCGTAGATGAGGGTAAGGTGGTTCACACAGCCTATCTAGATCTCACCAAGGCTTTTGACACCATCCCCCCACTCTGGAATTATAGATAAACTCACTAAACTATGTATAACTCCCTGTGTCACAAGATGGGTTGCCAACTGGCTCACTGACAGAACCCACACTGTGAAAGTAGCAGACTCCAAATCCGACTTCAGACCAGTGACAAGTAGAGTACCACAGGGTTCAGTCCTGGGTCCTCTCCTGTTTGGTGTCTACTTTTCTGAAATACAGGCTAACACAGAAGGTCTTTGGCTAGTGAAGTTCGCAGATGACTGCAAACTAAGAGCCATAATGGAAACTCCTAACGATGTGGACATCCTACAAAAGGGCCTCACTGAGACAGATGCCTGGTGTCAAAGCCATGGCCTCAAGCTCAGTGCCAAAAAGTGCATTGTCATCCCCTCTGGTAAAAACTCTACACCCATGAGCTACCACATAGGTGGTAGTCTACTTAACACCGAAAGTGTGATAAGAGACCTTGGGATACAGGTAGACAGTAGTCTCTCCTTTGATAATCACATCTCCACAGTAGTTAGGAAATCCTACTTCGTGGCACACCTCATCACAAAAGGTTTCTTATCCAGGAAAAAAGAGGTCATTGTTACTCGTCACTCATTAGACTCATTATAGAGTACAGTGCCTCTTTTGGTATGTACCTCACAAGAAATCTACAACAAATGGAAAGGCCGCAGAAATGCCTCACAAAGAGGATTACTGGCCTCAAACAGATGCCCTACGCAGACCGTCTCAAAAAACTCCAGCTTTACTCCATCACATATCGCCTACTCAAAGGCGATCTCTGCCTAACATACAAAGCTATGTCAAACCCAGAGCTGTTGGACATGCTCCACTTAAAGAAATCCCAGTCCCTCCGAGCTACAACGCTCTCGGAACCTAAACCTTGTCACCACAATCAAAAGAACATGCTGGAGGGATAGATTCCTGTCCCAGAAACTTCCCATACTCTGGAGCAAACTACCTATCTATATCATACAAAGCTCCTCATTAGCACTCTTCAGGAAAGCTCTTGATGATTGGATGGGAAATAGGAAATTCACTTCCGGGATCACCTTTGTGGCTCTGTTCGATAGAGGCACAGGAAAATCATTTTCTTGGGTGGCAAAAGCCAGGGTACCTTTTGGGCTAGGCTTGTATAGGCCCTAGGGCCGATAGCCTAGTACCTACCTATGAACCTATAAATGTCATACATGACAATTTTTTTAAATATATGTTTTAAGGTTACAGCTTACATGCACACAGTGGCAGACTGATCTAAATTAACTGCTTTTTTTAACTCTGTTTGAATTCATATCACGTTTTCCCAGAGTTTTATATATAGTCAGTTGTCATATATTTTGCTTGTGCTTTATCCCAGAATTTAAATCCTTCCATGCACAATTTGGAGATTCTGTCATTTGAGACCATGCCTTTGTTCAATTTATCTTTCTGGAGTGGGCAGATTGAATGCTTCTCTGATCTTTCCAGCACTTCACCCAGCCCTCTTTTTGTTTTGTTTTTTTTTTTGTTTCCTCACTATTTGGTGAGGGTTCTCCCTTTGCTGTCATTCTCATTAAGTTGTTGGGAGGAAAAACAGTCAAATCTCCCTATTTTTGGCTCTGAGGGAGTTTGTTGTCATTCTAGATCTACAGACTGCCTGAACAAGAGCCTGATTCTGTTTTCTTGATTACCTTGAGGTGGATTTTCCCTTACTCTTCTTATGGCTTTACTCCCACCTTTGTTTGTCGCTGGGAATTCCATTGGGTATTTAGCTTGGTGGTACTTTCAAAATCGTTTTCTTCTATGTTGACCCGTAGTGATTTCTTTGGCAAAAGCTGGGAAAGTGGGAGAAGTTTCCACACATATTCCTGGTGGGATGGATTTGTGAAGCTTGATTGGTTTACTCTTTTTTTGCTTTAGGATACCTACGGGGTCAATGTATGGGATGAACTGGTGTTTGTTTGGGCTCCTGTGTCTTGTCCTTTACCTTTAGATATAGATGGATTTGCCAGTCTGAACACTTGCCTTTGGCCATCATCTCAAAGGTCTGTTTGCCATCTTGTTGATCACTGATCTGTGAGCTTGTGTGGCCAATTGCATCTGTTTCATAGATGACCATTTCACTTTCTGATCTTTGAATCTCTCTCTTGGCTTACTGAAGGTGAGACAGGAAGATGGAATCACCTGCTTGGTCATTCACCCAGGTATGACCTGAATTATCTTTTCCATTGGACCCTTTCAATTTGTTTCACACAACAGTGGGTTGGGTTTTGTGTCCTGGAGTTTGTTGAGGAGTTCCTCCTTCTGCAGCAGCTTGGTAGCCCCTGGGTTCCCACCACTCCCACTTGTAAAGTGTAGGGGGAGACTGGGGATGAGTAGCTGTCTGCCACCCAGAAAGAGTGTAGATATCAGTTGGTTGTCTTCTTCCTGCCTTTTTTTCTTGACTTGTAGGCATTTCCCTTCTGTTGTTGCTGTGACACCTTGTGTTTGATACTTATGTAATTAGCAGCTAGGGCACATTTCATTAGGAGGAGACAAGTAGAGGACACTGATGTTTACTAAGTTAGTGGAAATTAGCTATTGTCTCTTCTTAAGTGGTCCAGTAGGCTTTTCACTGTTGATACGCTCCAGCATAAGTTTAGATCCTTGAAATATCCTGTTTAAGAGAAAACGTCTTACTGACCAGCCAGAAAAGTACTTGACTGAAGTCCTAAAAATGGTCCACTGATTCAAAATGCATTTGCTTCAGTTTGATTATAATGTACTAGCCTTTATATTTTTTGCATCCTACAAGTTCTGGTTTGTTGAAGAGCTGATGATTTGATGCATGCACTCCTGCTGCTGCCACATTCAAGATATAGAGTGCACCTCAGCTTGCATGGTTGAAATAGGGTTATAACGCCATCCATTTCAATTGACCACTGTTTGATATTGTTCAGTAGAAAGATGAATGGTTTAGTACTGAAAGGTGATAAATATAAAGAAGGGAATTCAGCAGTCAGCAGTTGATTTCCACACTCAGCTGTACTTTTTCAGTTTTTACATATATTTATTATTAGCATTTGTGATTGTTTGTATCACACATTTACTTTTGTAATTTTTATTTTCAGGCTGCACAAGCTGTGCTGATTGCACTGTTTGAACTTAACACACCAGAGTTTACCAAGTTACTAGCGGCTTTACCAAAAACATTCCAAGACGGAGCTACCAAACTGCTTCATAGCCATTTACGGAACACAGGCAACAGCATTCAGGTACTTGCATTGCCAAAATCATGAACTTTGAAAATTGCAGTGTATGCAATACCTATCAGTTGCATGTTGATACAGACATACAAGTGTGTGTATGTGTGCGTGCGTGTGTTTGTGTGCTGCTGTAATACAAAAAAGCAGAGCCTTGACAGACTTGTTTAATATAATCTGCTGTTATGAGGTACAAGGTAACGTGGAGGAAGTCAAATGAGGTCGTAGGCAGGCTAATGGATTGCCTCTCCCCCTCCAGCATGATCATTGTCTTCTCAATCAAAACAAATCAAACTTGACAAATCTAATTACTGCAAATCCATACAAGTAAAATATGCTCATAACCCACATAAATTTTGGGCCACAATAAATAATTTACTGCACCTAGGAAGATCCACCTCTCCATCCCCTATACTACCAAACAACCATGAACCCCCCCCCCCAATTTAATAAATTTTTTGCAGAAACAGTCCAAACCCTAGCCAACACCCAAAATAGTACTGGTACCCCCAGTCCAATAGACATCCCAACCCATCCCAACACATAAAACTTCCCCTCCAGCTTTTCCCCGCACCCAGTCTCTATAAAAACAATTGCTAAACTCCTCAAAAAACTTAAACCAACCACACTGGCTGCTGATAATCTGCCAGCAGACTTCCTTCAGATGACTTCTGAACCAATAGCTTACCCAATGTCCATCCTAATAAATAGGTCAATATCAGAATGTAAAGTACTTCACTCATGGAAAATATCACATATTATGCCACTGCGCAAAGGAAGTAAATCCCTGGAGCTAACCAACTGTCATCCCATCATTATTCTATCTCCTCTTTCAGAAATATTGGAAAGAGTTGTTCATTCTCAACTCATGCAGTTCCTTTTACAAAATGACCAACTATCCGAATCTCAGCACAGCTTTAGACCTTTCCATAGCACCACCACAGCACTACTCTCTTTCACTAACACCCTAAATCGTCATAGAAACAAAGAACTGTTTGTGTCCTCCATATTCTTAGACTTATCCAAAGCCTTTGATATGTTTAACCATACTATACTCCTGGAGACACTTATCTACCCTTAACATAAGCTCCTCCACCATATCATGGTTCAGTAACTATTTATCAGACCATCAACAAGCTGTCCTATGGCAAGGGCAACTGTCCCTGCTACTACCAGCAGCCATAGGCGTCCTTCAAGGGTCTATCCTCGGTCCTTTGCTGTTCTCACTTTTTACTGATCGGACTGCCTCAGCCTCACCCTCAGCCTCAGTGGTGCAATATGCAGATGACACCACCATTATATGTGTGGCCTCCACCCTAAAGGAGCTTCAAACCTTAACTCTAAACAACTTTACCCTTGCAGAATCATGGTTCACTAACATCAAAGTTATTCTTAATCCAAAAAAGACAAAACTCATTCTCTTCAGTCCTGGAAAATCTTGCCCTCTAAACAACGACTTTACCATTACATCTAAAGACAACATAAAGATCAACCCAACCACACACACACAACTTTTAGGTGTTGAAATTGACAATAATCTGAAATTCGACATACACATAGCCCAAACTATAAAGAAAGTTAACAAAAAACTTGGTCTCCTTTATAGGAACAAACAGTTCATCACCACACATACCAAAGCCACTATTGCAAGGACTCACCTCCTATCTATTCTCCTTTATGCCTCCCCTATCTTTACTAACCTTGGCCACAGGTAACTAAACAAAGGGGAATCTTGTTACAACAAGATTGCCAAGTTCGCCACAGATGCCACCCATAGATCCCATCACTGCCTTGCCCTCAAGCAACTAAATTGACTTGAGCTACCTCAGCTACACCTACTCAACCAACTCTTAATAGCTCACAAGCTCTACTACTTTCCAGAAAAAAACAGCCCTTCAGCACTTAATTCATCACTATACCACCACTAGAGCCTTAAGATCCAATACTCAAAACCTAATCAGTGTCATCAAACCTAAAAATGAAGCTGGGAAATCTCTCCTTGCCTGCTCCATTGCCAACATATGGAACACACTCCCAATCCAGTTAACTTCTATCACCTCCCATCTCCAGTTTAAAAAACTTCTCATAACCCATTACTTGGCTTTGCTTATGCTATTCCCCAGGTTAATCCATACTCTGCACTATTGCTAGGAATCTGTCATGATCCAACTATTCCAATGATAAGTCCTTTACAGTGCCAGTAAGACCTGTGTCACTAATGTAAAGTTCTGAACAGAAAGAGCAACCTTCTAGTTAAAAAAAAAAAAAAAGGGTAACTCAAGCTTTTCTTCATGCATAATTCACTGTTGCAATATCCTTAACTGGCTTTCAATCAATCTCCCACAAGAACCCATAGTACTAGGAGATTTCAATGTAGACTGGATGACCTGTAGTAATATACACCCAACCACACATATTAACCTTTATGGCTTCTCACAAACAATGAACTCCCCTACCAGAACCAACAACAAAGAAAGTACCTTGGACTGGATTCTTACAAATAATCCTCAGCGAACATATAAAGCAGGTACCCTCCCAGATGACCTCAGTGACCATTCACTAATCTATATTATCAGACATAAGACCAACCTAACTTTCCCTCTCTCCTATAGAACAATACGCACAAAAAACACTTCAACTCAGATCTTTTCCAAACTGAACTCAAACAATGTAATTGGTCACCATTAAAATTTCTTCCACTTAATGAAGCCATAGAATACTTCAATACAATATTCCTAGCAATCCTGAATCATCATACCCCACCACGCTCAGTTATAGATATAAAACTAACCCAGCACCTTGGCTCACCAATAATACCATGCAAAAAATCCTTCTCAGAAATAAATCCTGGGCAAAATGGCGCAACTAAAACACCCTCAGATCACCAAACCTTTAAACAACACAGAAATAATACCAAAAAAGCCATCCTATTAGACAAAAAAAAACCTTTACCTTCAAACACAGCAAACCTACCACAATGCACCACAAAAATTATGGTCTAGCATTAACAAACTTTTTTACCCAGGTCAATCTATCACACCCAACCCACTAGGCTCCAACCCTGACAATCCCTCACATACTGCTAATGCCTTCAATTATTTTTTCGGTGATGCTATCCAAAATCTTGCTAGCCATCTTTCTCCTGACACCTCAAATCTGTCAACTTCTACCACTATCCTACCTCCACCTTTCCATTTACAACCAGTGTCTACTTCCTTCATCTGTTCCCTTCTCCTAAAATTAAAGCCTACCACACCATCAGCTGACCAACTCCCAGCAGAATTCCTGCAAAAAGGAGCTAAAGCCATAGCATACCCCATCTCTCTTCTGATCAACAGAACCATAAATGATGGAACTATCCCATCTATATGGAAAATTTCCCATATCATTCCACTACATAAAGGGGGACATTCCAACGAGTATTCTAACTTCCGTCCAATAGCTTTGCTATCTCCCCTTGCAAAAATAATGGAAAAATGCATCCATAAGCAATTACTTTCACACCTTCTCCATGACAACTTGCTTGCCGACTGTCAACATGGTTTCAGACCTTTCCACAGTACCACCACTGCCCTGCTATCCTTCACAGACACCATTAACAAAAACCGCAACAACAATAATATTTCCTCTGCAGTCTTCATTGATTTATCTAAAGCCTTTGACATGGTTAATCACCAACTCCTCCTACACACTGAAATCCCTCTCATTTGATCTTCAAGCCATGAATTGGTTTAAATCTTACCTTGAAAACCGTCAACAGGCTGTACTTTGGCAAAATAAACTATCTAATAACCTTCCTATCTCCCTCGGTGTTCCTCAGGGCTCAATTTTAGATCCACTCCTTTTGTCCATTTATATTAATGATCTTCAAACAGCTATACCGTACGCCACCTGCATTCCATATGCAGATGACTCTACTATTATTTGTACAGCTACCTCTGAAACTGAACTTAAATCTCTAAACCAAAAAGCTTTCAATACTGTAGAACAATGGTTTTCAAACCGCTGTCTCCTCCTTAACCCCAAGAAAACTAAATTGTTACTTTTCACTCCAACCCGAAAATCAACTCCCATCCACCTCACACTTTTATCAAATGATGGCACTATCATTTCTCCCAACCCAACCACTAAACTCTTAGGAATAACAATTGACAACCCCCTCAACTTTGATACCCACATTAACAATACAATAAAATTAGTGAACAAAAAACTGGGATCCCTTTACAGAATTAAGCCCTTTCTAACTCCAGTAGCTAGGGCTGTTATAGCCAGAACCCACTTAATCTCATCCCTATTCTATGCCTCCCCTATATATACTAATTTATCTAAAAACAACCTCAACAAACTGGCCACATCCTATAATAATATTGCTAGGTTTGCCACAGGTTCTCCATTCAGAACTCATCACTGTCTAAATCTAAAACAACTAGACTGGCTAGAATTTCACAAACAGCTTCAATTTCTGCAGCTTCCCATTGTCCACAAGGCCCTGTATAAGCCCACCAACACCCCTATACTCTCTACCATCATTACACCTTATAATAACAATAAGAACCTACGTTCCTTCAATAAACTGCTGATTAATACTTCAAGATCCAATCACTCACCAGGTGACTCCCTGTACTCTAACTCTGTAGGAAAACTATGGAATTTACTACCCACCGATCTCACTACACAAATGTCACTGCCACTCTTTAAAAATAATCTAAAGCTCTTTCTTAAGACACACTGGCTCTGCTCCTGTACTAACCCTGACTAACTTTTCTCCTTTCAAATTACAACTACTCTAATACCTAATAATTTCTGACTTAATAATCTAAATACCATGTTATTATAAATATAATCATGTATACATAGATATTGTATCTCAAATACAATACCCATTGATTATTACTGCTAGTTCTATTCCTTGCTTAGACTAATGTATCTTTAATATATTAAAAACAAAAAAAAAAAATGTTTTTGTAACAACTGCTTTTTTAGTTCTTGGTAAGTTTTAACTGCTATTAATTTTTTAAATGTATGTATGGATTTTCTATTCTTTTTGTTTTTTTTTTGGAGCTTTTCTCCCCGGGCCTCTACTAAAAATGGACATGCATCCAGCTAGACTAGCCCAGTCAACAAATGTAAAATAAAAAATAAATAAATAAATACATAGAAATTGTTAATGCTTGCTTATGTATGCCTATTTATATTCTTGGATGTATTCATTCTTAGTGTTATGTGGAGCAGCCACCTAGAAAATGTTAATGCTTACTTATGTATGCTGATATGTATTCTTGGTTGTATTCATCTTAGTGTTATATGAAGCTTTTCTTCTCAGGCCCCTGCTGAAAATGGACCTATGTCCAGTCGGATTTCCCCGGTTAACAAATGTAAAATAAAAAAAAATAAATAAAAAGCTCTATTTAAATTCCGCATGTGGAAAAGAAGACACAAGCAAAGCAGCAGGACTGTCTTATATATTTGAATTCCACATGTGGAAGAAAAGATGAAGCAAGCAGCATGACCATCTTCTTGTATTAAAATTCCGCACATGGAATGTGAAATCGAAGAACGCAACAGTGCATCAACACATGCAGGGATGCATAGATGCAGAGGTAAGTCCACACAGGGACACACAGATGCAGAGGGGGTTCTTAAAGAAGGAGGCCCTTAAAAGAACACGTGTCATTTTTTTTTTTTTTTTTTAATTAAAAAGGTAAATGTTGTGGCTGCGTCCACATTCAGACAGTGGGGAATCCTCAGCAACTGCCTAGGTTGCCTTGTGCTGGATCCAGGTCTGCATACAATGTGTTTTCCATTGTGCTCTTTCATTCTGCTATTTTTCAGCAGTGAATATTCCAGAAATATCTGATGTGACAGTCTCCTTGTGGCTACCCAGTCCTTATTAGCTCTGAGGCTTGATTTTAGCGCTCCTGTGATTTTGTAGGATTTAAGTGTGTACTTTAATGTTTTTTTCTGTTATAAACTAAAACCACAATCGAATGGCATCTCACCAAGAATTTATTTAAAATAATTGTGCACTGCCGTCTACTGAACTTATTCAAAAGTCTGTTTAATGAGTGGACAGAAGCCCTCAATTGACCTCAGTTGTTTAAATTAAATTCTTGCTGAGATGCCATTTGGTAGCAGTTTTTAGTTTTTTAGTTTCAGTTTGGTTTTAACCGACACAACTGACCTCATTTGCTATTAGTTTGATCTGATGTCTTTTTCATCTGCCTCAACCTGTGGGCCATTGGATCCAAAGTTGGCAGGTCAGAATCTCTATCTCTGAAGCTCCACCTCCTCTCCCACAGTACAATACAGGCCTAAGTCTCCTCAGAGCTAATTTGCTGCATCAAAGGGTCAGACATGCTCCAACCAAGTTCCATGCAGCTAAGTGCTTTCTTCCTTTTGACTTAGCCATTTTTCTAATTTCCATCATCTCCTTTAGTAATAGCTGTAATTTTTAGTGTGCTTTTTTTTTTTCATTTTCCTACTAAGTGAGTTTAGATAGGTTGTTCCCTAGCTTGTTGATGCCATTTTGGTGGGCAGATTTTCTACACTACATTTGTAGTATAATGTAGTTTGAAAATGAGCCTAATCGCTGCACTCTGGAGACAGTTAGGAGTGCTTGTCTCTCCACCCCAAAACTTGAGAGACCATCATATCATGTTCATGGTTGCTGAGAGTTATTTCTGGAGGTTACACAATCCCTTTTCAGGCTACTCCAGATTTGAGACAAAATTATCTTCCAGACGTGCCACCCCATCATAGAAGGGAGGCAGCCAAAGATTTTTAAGAGTTGCTCATGAAACGAGTCATCCAAGAGTTCCCACTAAACTAGACAGGATCAAGGGTCTATTCAAGATGCATTTTGATGTCAAAGAAAAATAAGGACTTCATGCCCATGTTTGACCTAAGCTACATAAAACTTTTTGTCAGATAGAACTAGTTCTGGATGGTGATGGTGCAGTCCATTCTACATTTACTTAGGAAGGATTATTGAATGTGCCTGGTGGATCTCAAAGATTCCTACTTTCACATCAAGATCGAGAGACATTCCAAGATGGTCCTGCTTTTCTTCCTGGGAGCTAGTCACATACAGTTTTGAGTACTGCCATTTGGTCTCTCCATTACCCCCTCCCCCTGAGTGCTCACCAAATGCATGGCAGTGGTCGGAGCCTGGCTCAGGCTACCGGGATTCCAGGCTATCCAGTACCTGGTTGACTGGCTTCTTACAGCAACCTCAAGGGCGTCCTTGATGCAGGCGAGAGACTTTTTGCTCCAGCCATGCTTGCCTTGGGCATAACAGTCAGTTTTGAAAAATCTAACATGTAACCTGTGTTGGCTCTGGAATTTATAGAATGTTAATTAGATTTCTAGGTTACCACCTTCAAGGGTTTCTTCCCCTTCAAGTATGTGAAGTGTTACTACATCAGAAGTAGCCAGGTTATTTAGTATTGCATTTTCTTTGCCTAATGACCACTGCGATCTGTCTTTTCTCTCTGGCCAGGTTTTTCATGAAAGTTCTACAGTGGACTGCTTACCCACTCATTGTTCTTTCCAGTATGTCAAACCAGCATCATTAACATCACATCTCTTGGTGGCTGATGCTGGATCACATTTTGGCTGGGAGCTCATTTGTTCTTCCCCAACTAGAGGTCACAATGCCCACAGATTCTTCTATCCTGGAAGTGGAGGGAGGGCCATTTCAATGGGAAGACAACTCAAGGAACCTGGTCCCATCAGAGGCCCATGTTCACATCAGTGTTTTGGAGATGAGAATAGTCATGGCATTGCAGGCCTTTCAGTACTGTCCCCCTAATGGTGTGATAGCTATTCAAACAAAAAACACTGTTTTGATTTGGAATATAATGGAGAACCCCAATCTTGCCCCCTATGTCTAAAGCCATGAAGGTACAGCAGTGGGTGGTGTCCTGTCAGCTCTTTTGATAGCAGTCCACATCCCAGGGACATCAGCATTGTAGTGATCTGTCTGATCAGGAGTATTTTGATGCTGGAATAATTTTCCCTCGATCCATTAGTGACAACGCAGATTTTCAGCTACTGGGGGATAGCCATGCAGTAATCTATTTGCCACCCTTGTCAACACCAAATGCAGCAGATTCTTTGCCCTGACCTCTCTCAAGCGACAGTAGCCAATGGACTGTCTTCAACCTGCTACAGCTACCCACCAATGCCTTTGATCAGGTATCTACAGAAAGCAGACTCTTGCAGAGTGATCATGATACTCATTGCTCCCGTCTGGCCCAGACTAGTCTGGTTCCCCTTTCTGCGGCCTCACCTACTGCACCCTCCTTGGGATCTGGATCCCATTCCCGATTTGATTTTCAGTGTGTTGAGCCAGCCTCACCTGAATATAAAATCCATCGGGTTAACTATGTGGGTCCTGCAATCCCAGTGATAGCCAGGGATCCCAAGTTTTCTCAAAGGGTTATGCATATTCTCTTTTCATCTTAGAAACTCTCTACCAGAAAAATCTGTTAGTAAATGGAAAAGATTTTTCATTTGAGCCTCCTCAAAGGGCTCCATTCCATGCTGGGCACCTTAAGATGCTATTCTAGATTTTCTTGCTGGGCTTTTTCAGTCTGAGCTCAGCTATTTTTTAAGGTTCAAATGGTGGTCATTGCCAGTTTTCACATAGGTCTAAGGCACATGCCCGTGGTATCTCTTAGACTAAGACCTTTTTGAAGGGGACCTTCCTACTCAGGTCACCTGTAAGCGATCATATTCCTGTTTGGGATTTCCCTTTTATTCTTCAAGCTTTGACAAAGGCTCCTTTGCAGCCTGTGTCTATGAGAGATTTGAAAATCTACTCTTAGAAACTTTCTTTGTGATCACCGTTAATTTTGCTAGAAGAGTTTCAGATCTTCCATAATTATCACGCAACCCTCCTTACTTTATTTTTCACAAAGACATTTTTTTTTTGCAAACAAATCCATTCTTCTTGCCTAAGGTGGTCTGCGATTCTAAACTGAAACAAACAAATATGCTACCAGTTTTCTTCCCAAATTTCAGTAACAAAGGAGGGTATATATTTCATAGTTTGGATGTTCACAACCAATTGCAATTTTATTTGGATAGAACCAAATAATTTAGGAAGTGAAATCCACTTTCATCTCCCATTCTAAGGCCAATTTTGTAAACCTGTTTCTAAAGTCACTTTGTTGAGATGGCTTTCTGGTTATATATCTTCTTATTTAAAAGGCTGCTATTGTCCACTTAGTCAAACACCCGTTCCACTGGGGCAGTTGCCTCCTCTAGTGCCTTTTTGGTCTCACTACCCTGGATGATATATGAGCTGTGGCCACTTGGTCTTCTACTCTTACATTTATAGCCCATTATAAATTGGATATTCAGTCAGGATCCAGAACATCATTTGGCTCCACTATTTTGCAGAACATTCTCTCAGAGTACCACCCAGTTGTCTGTGTGGGGACTCTGTCCAACAAGTTGAGAGAGACAGGAAAGACAACCTCAGATATGAAAGTTGTGTACTTACCATAATGCTACATCCAGTTTGTCATCTTCTGTCTGTCTCAACCACCCTCCCTGTGTTCCCCTTTCAAATTGTCACTGGTAGAATTTGTGAATCTTGGAGAATCTTACAAACTGGCCTGAGGTCTAACTTCAGGACCCAATGGTTTAACTTTCATTTAGTGTGGGGGAACTTCCTAGATGTAGGTCAGGTAGAATAGGACAGACTTGATCTGAGGATACTTAGGCTTGCTGTATATTGTGGGAGAGGAGGTGGAATTTCAGAAATGAAGATTCTGATCTGTTGGTCTTGGAGCCAATAATGCACAGGTGGAGACCAACAGCAAAAGATAAAATGGATATAGCATTATAGTAAGTGCATAACTTTTGTTAAAAAACTGTTCTGCCCATAGCCCCCCCATGATTAATTTTGGAAACATTGACCTTGTTTACTTTAATGTTTATAGTGGCTCTGGTAAAGGTGCATCATATTTGTAATAATACTTCAGTTAAATCATGAGAAGTACCTTTTTCTGCTTTTGCTAAGCAGTACTTTTTGACTCATAGCAGCAGTAATTGTTTTATTAACTTGCTAATAGTGTCTCTTTCCTTGGTCTTAAAATGAGTGCTCTGCATTTCCCTCACATAGCCTTAAACAAGAATTTGTCTACTAGGATCAGGGCTATACCTCTTTAACAAAATGAAATAAATTCATTGTATTTTGTGTCATTTCTTCTCTTGAATGTTAAAATTCAGCCAAAGAACAGTTCCACTGTCATTGGACTTCTTAAAACTTTTTATTAAATGTATTTCCCAGGATTCATGGACACCCACAGAATTTCTGGAGTGAATGGTCGTGAAAACTAAAAGTAGAAAAATCAGATTATAAGCCACTGCAGTGGCAAAGCTATAAGGATATGTTTTGCTAGATGAGAGATATATCCTGATTATTTGGTTATTTTCATAATCTGCAGTGATGTTGTCACAGTTATGCCTTCTTAGTACTCCGTGTAATTTAGAATTATTTTTGTATTATGTAATACTGTTATTATAACTAGTTGTATCTTTGGAGCTTTTCTCCCCAGGGCTACATTGAAAATGGGCTCCTCAAGGCCCAATGGACCACCCTGGTAGACAAATTGCAAATAAATAAATAAATAAAATAAATGTTTTGTTTTTTTTTTTGACGGAAAACACACTGGACTGCATCTTACTGTGGTGTGCTGCTACTTTTTCCATCCTGCTTCCACTTCCTTAGTGATTTAATTTCTAGAATTGTAAAATCCAAAACAAGGATGTCAGTTTGTGAGAACAAATATTTCTAATGCTGTTTCTATAACTGAAATTGCATTTGTGACAGAAAAACTGCACAACATGGAAGCAAGAAATAAATCATCAGTGGCTTCCCTGAAAACATGTGTCTGTTCAACCTTCTAGATGTCATTTGGGACATTTTCTTCCAACTTACTGAGGAACTAATGGCAAAAGAATCCTTCAGAAAACTGAAGGGGCACACCCAACACTTCACACATTCTAGGCTCTTCATAAACAGTTTGTTCATAGTGTTTCATAAAGTGGAGGGTCACATGGAGGGTCTGAGTCAAAAAGAGAAACAATGTGACTGTTACCATGGAAATCAATACAGTATACGCTGCCTACAAATGACTTTATAATGACATACCATGGAAAACAGTACAGTATATGCTGCCTACAGATGACTGTATAACTACATAGACTTGAGCAGCATAATGAGAGCTAGTACATATGCAGATAACAACAAACATGGCAACACAATTGAATATCATATAAAAATAGAATGATGACCTGCAACGATTAGCTTTTGTGTACACTGGAATTTCGTGGGTAACAGAATTATCACTTGTACAGTAATGCTAGTAGTAGCATCTACTTTAGCCACACAGTGTGTTTGTAGCCATTCTGCTTTCAGGTACTTTCAGTAAGGTCTCATACGATCATCTTCCCAACCAGAACATTGTTAACCACTCACATGCTTACACGTGTGTTGCAGCTGGTCGACAAGTTCTGTCCTCAAATGAAAACAAGAGGGCTGTGTAGAATGCTTGCCCCAATGGGCATGAAGATTTGTGTAACATAACTATTTTTGCTATGGAGACCTCCCAGTGTCTGACTTAGGGCAAACTAGGAGTCATCAACTTTGCAAATCCTGTACCAGTTCCTAGATGTGATGCTGATGCACATAGAGTAGCAGATGTGCTTTCCGTGGGCAGCAGAGGAGAGGATCACCATCATGCAGGCATTCTTCATAGGTTCATAGGTGTTTACCAGGATAATGACCACAAGGGCCATTTTAAGCCTACCCATACATCCCAAATCTCTGACAAGTTCTGATACCCTTGATAAGTGTAAGCATGGGCCTGGGAGATGAACCATTTACAGGCTACCAGTGTCCATTAGAGACATAGGTGCCAAACCAGGGATGAATTTTGAATTTCCCATCCAGTTGTCCAAGTTGCACTTGAATTGGGTTAGGGAGGAACTCTGTTTCACATGGATGGGGACCCTGTTCCATAGACGGGGTAGTCTTTGGGATACATACCTATCTCTCCAGCAGGTCCTGTTTATATCACAGGCAAGGTTTAAGACTTTAGAACGGGTAATTCTGGTGCTGTTTGTTTTGTGGATATGCAGGAGGTCCATTAGAGTGGGGTCTGACAGTGCCTTGTATGCCAGGCATAGATCTTCCTTCAAAAGCATGTAGGAGACGGAATACAGGGATAGGGCCTTGAGGCGGTCTGCATAGGACATTTTACTTGCGCCCTGTATTGTTTTAGTGAGTCATGTCTGTTCCGATTGTTTGATATGCCTAGTTTACGTACATACCAAAGGGGGCATTGTACTCAATGATAGGGCTGATGAATGCCAAAAACATTGGAACAATAACTTCTTTGGACTTAGATGCCATACCTTTGTTTATAAGTTGAGCAACATAGAATGATTTCCTCACCACTGTAGACATATGATGGTCAAAGGCTAGATTACTATCTGTGTGTGTCCCTAAGTCCCTGACATAGACATTCTTTGATATAGTCTATTTCTCTGAGGTCATGGGGATCATTAACTGCACCCACATCACTGTCAAGACAACAAGTGATGGACATGGTTCTATCAACAGGAAGAGTTTTTTACTACATCATCTTCCAGGTGTTATGTAGTGCACAGGGTATATGTTTGTAGGTAAATACTAGGCAATCAGTCTTTAGATTATTATACACCTAGCCAATAACCAGTGACCAAGGATAGAAATCAAACAATGTTCTTTGTGTTTCACTATTGCAGTCATCATACTTGGGTTATCTGCCTACAGGTAGCCCTCAGTCGGCCCGAATACCAGAGTCTTGGGATTTCTGCGTCGGATGCTGTCGCCTCTTCCATGACATCAGGTCATCAGGGGTATAAATCATGCAGTCGATGCCATTACATCAGTCTTTCTTGCCGTGGAGGAGCCCAAAGCAGAAGCAGTTCGCAAGTGCCTGTCGGCCACTACCTGAAATTTTCGTTTTTTGAGTTTCAAACCTGAAGTCTTCTAAAGCTAAGTAACTTGTTGGGGATCCTTTTTTCTTGCTCTAACCGATGTCAGAAGAAGTTAACAATTGTCTTGCATGTGGAAAGCAAATACCTCATAGAGATTTTCATTTTTAATGCATCACCTGTTTAGGCCCAGACCACGACGTCCCTCGTTGTTGGTTTTGTGTCTTAATGCCAGAACCATTTGTCATCGGGCTGTCTTTGTCGCTAAATTCTTTCGCTCCCGATGTTCATCGTACATACAGCTGCAGTCATAACAGATGGGTTCTCCTGCCGTCAGGCGGGTCCACGGTCGGCCGAATTCCAAAGTCTAGGGCCAGCGTCGGTTGTCGTCGCTTCTTCCCTGACGTCAGTGCGACAGGGGTATAAAAGAACCAGCCGACGCCATTTTCTTCAGTCTTTCTTGCCGCACGGTGCCCGAAGCAGAAGCAGTTCGCAAGTGCCGGTCGGCCAGCTCCTGAAATTACGAAAATTGTGCAACCGAAGTCTTCTTGAAAGCTAAGTACCCCGTTGGGGAAACTTTTCTTGCCTCAGACCGATGTCAGACAAAGTTAATAATTGTATTTCATGTGGGAAGCAAATACCGCATAAGGATTTCCATTCCCTCTGTATTCCTTGTTTAGGCCCAGACCACGACGTCTCGGTCTGTCGCTTTTGTGCTACATTCAACAAACGCACCATTAAGCGTCGGGCGGAGTTCACCCAGCATTATTTTGGCAAAACATTTAACTATATTATGTCGTCGGATACTCCGACTCCAGTTTTGTCTAAAAAGCGCAAAGATAAGGACCGACACACGAGGTCCACGGCCTCTACCGACACCATGCCAAAGCCGACTACACGTGGTCCGGTTCTCAGCGAGGCTCCTACGCAGCCCCTGACTACCGACGACACTTCATTGGTGGTGTCTCCTATGCCCGAGGTTGCAGGCTCCTCGGCCCACACCCTGACTACAGATACCGAAGCCACTCTTGGCGGTGAATCTCAAAATGTGGACAGGTCTACCTCTTCTCAAGGTGTCTTCAGACCTTCCTCTTCTTTTTCCATCAAGGCTTTCACTAAGTCTAAAGCAGCCATGCATTCTAAGAGACAAGCTACACAGGGCTCATCTCCAGGCCCCATGCCTAAAAAACAGATGCTTAAAATGGCTGAGGATTTAATTACTCTTATCAGGGGTTCTCAACCCCCCCGGACAAAAGGCCCAGAGTGGAGGAAGAATCCCCCTCCTCTGATCAGGGCTCCATTATTTCAGAGTACTCTGATGAACAGGAACATTCTTACTCCCCTTTTGAAGACTCTGATGCAGAGGAGTCCATTCCCTCTGTATCCCCCCCAGAGGATTACTCATTTGGGGAAACTTTGCATACCTTAAGGGAACACTTCCACGGGGAAGGAAGGCTTAGGGAATTTCTCTTGCTACCTCAGCACAGGCCTCTGGCTATACCTCCTGTCTTGGACATACTAGATGATGTGTACTCGGAGGCCTGCCTTAACCCAGATTCTCTACCTCCAGCCCCAGTCAAGCCTGACAGGTACTACAGGGTTCCTGACTCGCACCAATTTTTATACAAAAGCCATGCTGCTGACCCAGAAACCATCTCACAGGGCCCCAAGGGAATTAAGGCCTCCACTGCTAAAAATCCATTACCTTCCGAGAGAGATTCCAGATCCTTAGAAAGGTGGGGAAAAAGGTATATACCTCGGCTACCTTAACCATGAGGGCATTAAACTGTCAGTTCCATATGCTAAAGTACCAACAGTTTTTGTTATCACAATTGAAAAGTAAAATGTCACAACCTGAACAACCAGACTTGAAGGAGTTGCAGGATTTGATGCATAGTGCAGAACAAGTGGGTAAACATACCTTACAATGTGGTTTTGATGCTCTAGAGGCCTCATGTAGAGCTGCTGTTACAGGATCAGTCATACGTAGACATGCCTGGCTCAAGGAACAAACCTTGCCAGATCATGTCAAAGCTAAATTACTAGATGCCCCTCTACAAAAGGATGTATTATTTGGTGCTAATGCTGAGGAGGTATTAAGGAAAATGGAGGAAAAGGCTAAATCAATGCAAACTGTGAAAGATTTTCTACAGGTACAACCCCCACGTTTCAGTAGAAATTGGCCTTCCAAAAATTGGTCCTTTCCAGCCACGGACAGACCCCAAAGAGGTAGATACAGGCACCCGAGGGGCAGAGGGCAATCCCAAGGATCGTTTAGAGGCAGACAATGGCAAGCTCCTACACAAAGAGGTGGTGAGGATAACTCGCAACCATTCAGAAAGCAAGCCCAATGACTTTCCCCTTTGCATGCCAAGCAAGACTCAAATGGCAGCACCCTTAGGCGGAAAACTGGCATTATTTTCAAAAAATTGGCATATTGTCACAAAAGACAAATGGATCCTGGACGTTATAAACAGAGGCTACAGATTCCATTTTCAAATCCTTCCAAAAATGAGAGACATGCCAAACCTGCCACACAATCAAAGGGCAGAGGCACAAAGACAAATTTCAGATCTCATAGACATGAAAGCTATTCAAGAGGTACCTACGCACGAACAAGGTCAAGGTTTTTATTCCAGACTATTCCTGGTGCCAAGGAAGGGAAAAGATTGGAGACCTATTTTGGACCTATCCATCCTAAACACATTTCTACTCATACCAAAATTCAAGATGCTCACTCTACAGCAGCTTCTTCCCATGCTGGGCAAGGAGTCTTGGCTGGTAACATTGGATTTCAAGGAGGCATACCTGCATGTCCCAATCAGACAAAATTGCAGAAGATACCTCTGATTTCTTGCAGGTTCAACCCATTATCAGTTCTCTGCATTGCCCTTTGGCTTATCTACTGCACCCAGAGTATTCACAAAATGCCTGGCATCAGTAATTGCCTACTGCAGACTTCAAGGGATACAAATATACCCCTATTTGGACGACTGCCTGATCCAAGCGGACAGCAAGCACATTCTTCTGAAACATCTGTCTTATGTAATAATGTTGTTGAATTCTCTGGGATACACAGTCAACAAAAAGAAATCAAGGCTAATACCCTCTCGGAAATAATTTTCCTGGGTGCCAACTTGGACACAAACACCCAGATGGCCTACCTCACGCCAGAGAAGCAGGGGCAACTAACTCAGGTACTTCAGAACACTAGCAAATTGCACCAGGCTGACTGCAAGGAAAATCCTGCAGGCTCTGGGATTCATGGCATCTTGCATCTTACTAATCCCATGTGCAAAGCTGCATATGAGGAAACTTCAATGGTACCTGAAAAACCTATGGTCTCAACACAGCCACAGTTTGGAAACAATAATACCACTAATTCCATGTCTTCAAAAGGAATTTCTGTGGTGGGCTCAAGCATGCCAAACAAACACAGGTCTCCCATTCAGCAAGCCTCAAGAAAATCAAGTCATCACAACAGACGCCTCGGACTACGCCTGGGGGGCGCACATGACAGATCGGTGCATTCAGGGCAAATGGTCCCAAAAAGAAAAGCACCTTCACATCAATCAAAAGGAAATGCTAGCAGTAATAAATGCTATTATAGCTTTCAAAGACCTTCTGCAACCAGGTCAACTATTGATAAGAACGGACAACACCACAGTAATGTGGTACATAAACAGGGAGGAACCCATTCATATCCCCTATGCAGACTGGCCATGTCACTTTGGAACATGGCCCTGGACTTACAAATCGAACTACAAGCACAGTACTTGCCAGGCAAGGAAAACACGCTGGCAGACAACCTAAGCAGAAATATGACAGATCCACATGAATGGAAGCCGCATCCTCAAGTTTTTACAGAGATAATTCAAGCATGGGGAAGGCCAGACATAGATCTCTTTGCCTCCCACAAAAATCACCAATTGACAAAATTCTGCTCAAGGATTTTTCATCCAAAGGCCTGGAGAGTGGACGCTCTCTCTTTCAGTTGGACATCAATGACAGTTTATGCCTTCCCACCTCTTCCTCTGCTGCCCAAAGTTCTATTAAAAACCAGAGCAGACAGACCAAAGATGATTCTCATTGCTCCAGACTGGCCAAGACAACACTGGTACCCACTCCTGAGGAGCCTGACGCATTCCCCACCATGGACCCTGCCTCTAATGCCTCTTCTTCTGACTCAGCACAGCTTCAAAACTCTTCACAGTCAGCTAAAAACACTCAATCTAGCTGCATGGAAGATTCCTTAGCATCACAACAGACCCTACTCTCCAAGGAGGTGCAGGATGTCATTTTGGAGGCCAGAAGGCCGTCTACTAGAAAAACTTACTCCGCAAAATGGAAACAGTTTTGTGTCTGGAATGAGAAAAAGGGCCAGGATCCTGGAAAACTGAATTTACCTCAAATATTACAGTATCTAGCTGAGCTGCTAAGCAGTGGACTTTCATTCTCCTCCATCAAAATCCATGACTCAGCCATTTCTGCAGAATACAACACTGATCCACCCTTATTCTCTCACCTCCTCTTAAGACAGTTCCACAGAGGGGCTAAGAATCTAAAACCCCCAAGGAAACAACCAATACCTGCTTGGGATCTCAATTTCATTCTAGAAAAACTGACCTTGCCTCCTTTTGAGCCAGCTGCCTCATCAGATTTGCAATATTTGTCCTGGAAAACAGCTTTCCTTCTGGCTATTACCTTAGCTCGTAGGGTATCAGAACTACAAGCTCTCATGGCTGTGCAGCCTTTTATCATCTTCCATCAGGACAGAGTTTCCTTACGAACCAACCCGTCCTTTATGCCAAAAGTGGTATCCAGGGTAGCTTTGAATCAGGCCATACACTTACCTACCTTTTATCCTAATCCTCAAAACAAAGGGGAGAGATTACTACATTCCTTGGACATCCACAGACAACTGCGTTATTATTTGGACAGAACAAAGCCTTTCAGAAAATCAGAACAGCTCTTTGTGTCCTATGCTATAGGAGCTCAAGGAAAGCCAATTTCCAAACAGACAATCTCAAAATGGATAGCCCACTGCATACGCTTTTGCTATTCTTTTCATGGCAAAACTGTACCTACAGGCATCAGATCTCACTCCACAAGGGCCACGGCTACCTCTGCAGCCTTTCTCAGAGGAGTTCCTACCAAAGATATTTTAGACGCAGCCACTTGGAGTTCTGTGCATACCTTTTCCAAGCACTACCACCTTCCACTATACTCCAAATCTAGAGTGGGCTTTGCCACTGCAGTCTTGCAGGGCATTCTGGCTCCTCCTAGTTCCACCTAGTGCCTACCACCCCTTTCTTAGCTTTGGGATTCTACCCATCTGTTATGACTGCAGCTGTATGCACGATGAACATAGTACAGTTTTGTATCTACCATAAATGTAGATGTTCAAGTGCTAATACAGCTGCAGTCCAGGTTTCCCTCCCTCCTTCCCCTCTTGGGACAGGCCTTTTGGCTAACATCTCCTCATGCAACCTGATTTGGGTATTCATTCTTGATGTATTTGCTTGCACTACTGTATTTTGATTATATGGCATTGCTTTATTACACAAATTTATGTATTGCCCTCCTTCTGGGAGCACCTGACATCTGGGGCAAGAAAAACTGAAGAAAATGGCGTCGGCTGGTTCTTTTATACCCCTGTCGCACTGACGTCAGGGAAGAAGCGACGACAACCGACGCCAGAACTAAACTTTGGAATTCGGCCAACCGAGGACCCGCCTGACGGCAAGAGAACCCATCTGTTATGACTGCAGCTGTATTAGCACTCGAACATCTACATTTATGGTAGGTACAAAACTGTACTTTCTCCATATTCCAAAATGGCTTTGATAAGCCATCCGACTTCCGAAAAAAAGTAAGGATAAAGACAGAGACAAACTGCATAGGTTCAAAACTGCTGATGACGCTTACGTTAAGCTAGTTGCTAGTCCGCCGGTACTCAGTGAGGTGCTTTTGCAGCCCCTGATACCCACTTCTACAGATTCACAGGCCTCTGCTGAGACCCATTCGGAGTCCGGTATGCCACGAGCTGCTTCTTCGACTATGGAACCTGCGGATGTCTCTACCTTGGATGGGTCAGGAGCCGCTGTGCCGGCACCGGCTTGTGAGGGTGTATTCCGACCTACCGATGTTCGTATTAAACCGCCAACTTCGTTTTTGGCTCAAACTACCTAGTTTCTCAAGCCCAGAGTTTGCACTACACCTAGAAAACTGACAACCAAAGCGCATGCTCAAGCTCCCATGCCAGAAAAGCAAATGCTTAGAATGGCTGAAGACCTTATTACTCTAATTAGGGGAAGCCAGCCTTCCCCTGCTGAAAGGCAAACAATTGAATTTCCTACTGATTCTACAGACCAGGAGTACAATGACTCTGATCCTTCTGATTCCCAGAACATACCCTTATCTACCTAGGAGAATTCAGATGCAGAGGATTCCATTCCCTCTGCCTCCCCTCCAGAGGATTTTTCTTTTGGTGAAACCTTGCATACCTTAAGAGAGCATTTCCGCTGAGAATGCCAGGACTATTCTCAGTCCAAAAAGAGACTCAGAGAATTTTTAGATTTGCCTCAGCACAGGCCTCTAGCTATAACCCTGTCCTGGATATTGTGAATGATGTCTTCATGGAATCCAGTCTTAATCCTGACACTTCACCACCAGCCCTTAGAAAACCTGATAGGTACTACAGAGTACCTGACTCTCACATATTTCTCTTTAAGAATCCTACTACGGATCCAGAGACCATTTCCCAGGGACCTAAAGGCATTAAGGCTACCACAGCCAAAAACCCTACCCCTTCTGACAGGGATTCTAGAGCTTTAGACAGATGGGGTAAGGAAGGTATATACCTCTACAACTCTTGCCATCAGGGCTTTGAATTGCCAGTTTCACTTGTTGAAGTACCAGCAACATGTTATGGAACTAAATAAACAAAAAATGGTGCTACTTCTAGATTGCGCAGAAAATAAAGATTTACAAGAGTTAATGCATTCTGCAAACCAAGTTAGTAAACATACTTTGCAGTGTGGGTTTGATGTCTTAGAAGCATCTTGCAGGGCTGCTGTCACTTGGTCTGTACTGAGAAGGCATGCTTGGCTGAAGGAACAAATCTTGCCAGACCATGTCAAAGCAAAATTACTAGATGCTCCATTAAATCAGGACTGTTTGTTTCGCACAAAAGCAGAAGTAGTTCTCCAAAAGATGGAGGAAAAAGCTAAATCTATGCAAACTGTCAAAGATTTCTTACAGGTGCAGCCACCTAGATTCAGTACGCATTGGCCTTCTAAAAACTGGACCTTTCCAGTCCCTCCCAGGCCTTCTCAGTCCTAACCCAGGGGAAACAGACAACCAAGACTACAGTCTCAGGGTATGCAGAGATTTAAACAATGGAGTGCTCCCACTTCAAAAACAGGGAGTGGTAAGCCACCCCATTATGGAAAAAGTTCACAATGACTTTTCAATCATCCTTCCCAGCCATGCCCAAGTACTTGCACCCCTAGGAGGAAAACTCACCCTTCATGCAAAAAACTGGATGTCCATTACTCAGGACCGATAGGTTCTAAACATTGTATCCCAGGGATACAGATTCTACTTTCATTCACTACTAACCCCAAGCGGGTTGCCAGACCTTCCTCCAAGCCAGTAGGCAGAGGCTCAAAAGCAAGTACTTTCCCTTCTCAATATCAGGGCTATTTAACCTGTCCCAGCAGAACAAAGGGGACAGGGCTTCTACTCCAGACTGTTCCTGGTGCCCAGAAAAGAGAGCTCTTGGCTCCCTATTCTGGATCTGTCAATTCTCAACACCTTTGTGGTGGTCCAAAAATTCAAAATGCTTACACTGCAACAGCTTCTTCCTATGCTAGCCAAGGATTGACTGGTTAGTCACCCGAGACGTAAAAGAAGCTTATCTGCACATCCCCATAAGGGAGTTTTGCAGAAAATACCTACGATTCAGGGCAGGTTCTATGCACTATCAGTTCTCTGCAATTCCCTTTGGCTTATCTACTGTGCCTAGAGTATTCATAGAGTGCCTGCCTCCAGCCATTGCATTCTACGGGCAAAGAAATATTCAAATTTACCCATATTTATTCAGGCGGACAGTCAGGAATTGCTACTTCAGCACCTGGCATTTGTAAAAAGACTCCTAACTTCACTGGGGTACACCATCAATGAAAATAAGTCACAACTGGTACCCAGTCAAAAAATTGTATTCCTGGGAGCAAGCTTGAACACGACTTCCCAGATGGCATTCCTCACTCCAGAAAAGCAGTCTATTTGACTTACTACTTCAAACTAATGCCCAACAAAACCCAGCTTTCTGCAAGGAAAATGCTGCAAGCCCTTGGGTTCATGGCCTCATGCATTCTGCTAATTCGATATGCAAGACTGCATATGAGGAAACTTCAGAGGTACGTAAAAAGTCTTTGGTGTCAACATTCTCAGGACCTGTAAACAGCGATCCCTATCATACCTTGTCTAAGGACAGAGTTCCTTTGGTAGGCAGAGGCGTGTAACCAGAACAAGGGACTTCCTTTCACTCAACCCCTCGCTGCTCAAACACTGATAACAGACGCATTAGACTATGCATGGGGGGCTCACATGGCAGGCAAATGCATTCAAAGCAAATGGAGCCCAGGACATATTCCCCTGCATATCAATCAAAAAGAGATGCTAGCTGTACAGAATGCCCTGACAGCCTTCAAATACCTTATCCTTCCAGGACAGCTCCTGATAAAGACTGACAACACCACAGTTATGTGATACATAAACAAGCAGGGGGGAACTCATTCCTATCCACTCTGCAGGTTAGCCATGGCCCTGTGGAACACAGCCTTGAGCAACCAAGTGCAACTACAAGCTCAATTCCTGCCAGGCAAACAGAATTCACTGGCAGACGACTTAAGCAGAAATCTACTAGACCCATACGAGTGGAAATGGGAACCCAACTCATTCAGCCTTCTAATCCCAAAACCACCAATTGAGCAAATTTTGCACCAGGAACCCTCACAGCAGAGCCTGGAAGGTGGATGCCCTATCCTTTACATGGGAAAACCTCTCAATTTATGCCTTTCCTCCTTTGCCCCTCCTCCCAAAAGTACTACTCAAGATCAAACAGGACAGGCCAAGGACAATCGTTATTGCCCCAGATTGGCCACGCTAGCACTAGTACCCACTCCTACACAGTCTGACAACAGTGCCACCCTGGCACCTACATCAGACACCTTCCCTGCTATCTCAGCAGGAGGGACAGATTTTCCATCCACAGCTGCAAACCCAAAACCTTGCAGCATGGCTTATCCCCTGAATACACCACCAGCAACCCTCAGCAAACAGGTGCTGGACACCATCCTTGAGGCCAGAAGGCCTAGTACTAGGAAATCCTATGCTGAAAAATGGAAAAGATATTGTTCTTGGAGTCATTCTCAAGGAAAGGACACAGCCATGCCCACCTTACCTCAAATCCTTGATTACCTAGCAGAGCTGCTCCACAGAAGCCTATCCTTCTCATCCATTAAGATTCATGCCTTTGCCATCTCAGCTCATTATAATACTGAGCCACCTCTCTTTTCTCACACACTCATCAAACAGTTCCTGAGAGGAGCTAACAATTTAAGGTCTCCTAGGAGAGCTCCCACCCCGGCCTGGGACCTTAACTTTATACTGGAGAAGCTCACGCTTCCCCCTTTTCAACCTGCTGCTTCAGCAGTGTTAAAATTCCTGTCTTGAAAAAAAAGCCTTACTTCTAGCCATCACTTCAGCAAGAAGAGTGTTTGAGTTACAGGCACTTATGGCTGTGGAACCCTTCATTATTTTCCATGCTGACAGGGTTTCCCTCAGGACTAACCCATCCTTTATGCCCAAGGTGGTATCCATTGTGGCTTTAAACCAATCCATCCATTTGCCAACCTTTTTCCCTAATCCTCAGAGTAAAGGGGAAAGGATCCTGCACTCATTGGACATGCACAGACAGTTCAGGTTGTACCTTGACAGGACTAAACCTTTCAGAAAATCTGACCCGCTGCTAGTCAGCTTTGCTACAGGGGCAGAGGGCAAGGCCATTTCAAAACAAACCATTTCCAAATGGATAGCACACTGCATCCATTTCTGCTACAAGCACCATGGAAAACCTACCCCACAGAGGATCAGAACTCATTCCACTAGGGCTACATCAACCTCTACAGCATTTCTCAGGGAAGTCCCTATCAAGGGCATCCTGAATGCTGCAACCTGGAGTTCTGTACACACTTTCACCAAGCATTACCACTTAACTATTTTTTCTAAATCCAAAACTGGATTTGCTACAGCAGTCTTGCAAGGCCTGCTAGTCAGTCCTAACACTTCTTGACTGCCTCCACCCTTCCTCAGATTTGGGAATCAACCCAAGTGTGATGACTGCAACAGTGAAACACGAAGAACATAGTACAGTTGTGTACACTTACCTTAAATGTAGATGTTCGGATGTATTCACTGTTGCAGTCCTGGATGTCCTTCAAGAATGCAACTGCAGTCCTTACACATGGGTTGTCCTGCCTCAGGCAGCCCTTCGGTCGGCCGGATTCCAAAGTCTGGGTCCGGTGTCGGCTGATGTCGCCTCCTCCCCGACGTCAGAGCGGCTGGGGTATAAAAGCATCAGCTGACGCCATCTTCTTCAGTCTTTCTTGCCACGCGGTGCCCGAAGCAGAAGCAGTTCGCAAGTGCCGGTCGGCCAGCTCCTGTGTTTTCAGTAACCGAAGTCATCAAAAAGCTAAGTACCCCGTTAGGGAACCTTTTCTTGACTCAGCCGATGTCAGATAAAACTGCAAAAGTTAATAACTGTTTGTCTTGTGGTAAACAAATACCTCATAAGGACTTCCATTCTTACTGCCTTCCCTGCCTTGGCCCAGACCATGACGTCTCGGCCTGTGCTGCCTGTGCTTGCTTCAATAAGCGCACACTCAGGCGCCAGGCAGAATTTGCTGAAGACTTTTTTGGCGAAAAGTACTCCTATATCATGCCGTCGGAACAACCGACAACACATATTTCCAAAAAACGGAAGGACCGGGACCGACACTCTCGGCCCGTGACTTCCACCGACACCACGCCAAAACCTACCGCGAGTGCATCGGTCTCTTCTGAGGCGGTAATTCCACCGCTCCAGACCGACGACACCGCTTTACCGTTCACTTAGGCCCCGGAGCCTACCCCGGTGCCGGTTGTTGATTTTCCTCCTGAAACCAAAGCCCAAGATTTGCCTGAGACCATACCGGTGGACAAAGTTACTCCAGCACGTGGGGCAGCTAGGCCTCCGGTGTCTATGTCCATCAAGGCCTACACACGTGCTAAGGCTGCCAGCCAGGCTAAGTCTCATCCTCCAAAATCTTTTTCTCAGGGTCCCACTTCTGATAAACAGATCATGACTTTAGCTGCAGATCTAATTTCCTTAATCAGAGGCTCCCAGGCTCATCCTGACAGAGGTTCTCAGCCGCCTTCAGACAAAAGGCCCAGGGTTGAGCAGACAGATACCCTTTCCTCAGATGAAGCCTCTGGTGACTCAGACCATTCAGATTCCCAGGAAGAGTCTTTCCAGGCCTACGAGGATTCTGATGCTGAGGAATCTATTCCTTCTGCCTCTCCTCCTGAGGATATTTCTTTCGGGGAAATTCTCCACTCCATGAGAGAGCATTTTCAGTGGCAGGGCCAGGAATTCTGCGACTCCAGGAAACGGCTTCGTACTTTCCTTAAGCTTCCTCAGCACAGGCCTTTAGCTATCCCTCCAGTGTTGGATGTATTGGATGATGTGTACTCAGAATTGCGTGCTTCTCCTGATTCTCTCCCTCCTGCTCCTGTCAAGCCAGACAGATACTACAGGGTTCCTGAAACTCATAAACATCTCTTTAAGGCGCATTCTGTTGACCTAGAAACTATTTCCCAGGGGCCCAAAGGAGTGGCCACTTCCACGGCCAATAATCCTTTGCCCGCAGACAGGGAATCTAGGTCCCTGGAGAGGTGGGGCAAAAAAGTTTATACCTCAACCACCCTTGCCATGAGGGCCCTTAATTGCCTTTTTCATATGTTTCAGTATCAGGATTTCTTGATGGATGATTTGCAGAAAAAGTTAGCCTCTCCTGAGCCTTTAGATAGAAAGGCCTTGCAGGATTTGGTTCATAATACACAGCAGGTTAGCAACCATTTTCTTCAGTGTGGTTATAATGCATTGGAAGCTTCATGTAGGGCAGCTATGACAGGGGCCGTCATACGTAGACTTGCTTGGTTGAAAGAACAGCCATTGCCATTTCATGTTAAAGTAAAGCTTCTAGATGCTCCTCTGGAAAAACACAAGCTATTTGGCGCTAATGCTCAGGATGTGTTGAAATCAATTGAGGAAAAGGCTAAATCAGTGCAAACAGTCAAACATTTCCTCCAGGTTCAGCCACCAAGGTTCAGCAGGAATTGGCCTTCGAAGAATTGGTCCTTTCCAGACACTGACAAGTTCCAAAGGGGAAAAAACAGGCGTGCTCGAGGAAGAGGGCAATACCGAGGCTCCTACAGGGGACGCCAATGGCAACCGACTAATCAGAGAAGTGGCGCAGGAACTTCTACTGCTCCACAGGGACAATCACAATGACTTGACTTTGACACCGCCGACCAAGGCTCAAAGAGAAGCACCTTTAGGCGGAAAATTATCCTTATTTTCAAAAAATTGGCACGTTTTAACAAAGGACAAATGGATTCTGGACATAATAGACCAAGGTTACAGGTTCCACTTCCATACTTTACCAACAAGACAAGGCATGCCAAACCTGCCACAAAGTCAAAGGGCAGAGGCACTCATACAAGTTTCAAAGCTGCTGCAAATCAAAGCAATAGAAAAGGTTCCTCCTCAGGAACAAGGCCAGGGATTCTACTCAAGACTGTTCCTTGTTCCAAGAAAAGAAAAGCAATGGAGACCTATACTGGACTTGTCCGCTCTAAACACTTTTCTCATTGTGCCAAAATTCAAAATGCTGACGTTACAGCAACTTCTTCCCATGCTGGGCAAGGGGTCTTGGCTGGTTACTCTGGATCTCAAGGAGGCATACCTGCATGTCCCAATCAGACACAGTTGCAGAAGATACCTCAGATTTCTTGCAGGGTCAGAGCATTATCAATTCTCAGCATTACCTTTTGGCTTATCTACTGCACCCAGAGTATTCACAAAATGCCTGGCATCAGTAATTGCACACTGCAGACTCCAGGGGATACAAATATACCCTTACCTGGACGACTGCCTTATACAAGCGGACAGCAAGCAAGCCTTGACAAGAAACTTGAATTATGTTATTCACTTACTACAGGCTTTGGGATACACAGTCAACATTCAAAAATCAAGACTACTGCCATCCCAATAAATAATTTTTCTAGGAGCCAAACTGGACACAAAAACACAAATGGCTTTCCTCACAGAAGAGAAACAAGAACAATTACCAGATTACTTCAAAAGCCTAGCAAAGCTCACCCAGATGACTGCAAGGAAAATCTTGCAGGCCCTGGGTTTCATGGCATCTTGCATTCTATTGATTCCACTGGCAAGACTACACATGAGAAAACTACAATGGTACCTAAAAAGTTTATGGTCTCAACACAGCCACAACTTAGAAGCAATTAGTCCACTCATTCCATGTCTACAAAAGGAATGTTTGTGGTGGGCTCAAGCAAGCCAGCTAAACAAAGGCATGTCTTTCAACAAACTTCAAACAAGCCAAACCATTACAACAGACGCCTCAGATCATGGATGGGGGGCGCACATGGAGGGCAGATGCATTCAAGGGCAATGGGCACCCCGGGAAGTGCATCTACACATCAATCAAAAAGAGATGTTAGCAGTAATTCATGCAATCGAGGCCTTCGGAAAATTTCTTCAGCAAGGTCATCTGCTAATAAAGACAGACAACACCACTGTTATGTGGTACATAAACAAACAGGGAGGTACTCATTCTTACCCCCTCTGCAGACTAACAATGACTCTTTGGGAAAAGTTCCTGAAACTAAACATACAGTTGCAATCCCAGTTTGTTCCAGGTAAGGACAATGTTCTGGCGGACAGTCTAAGCAGAAACATCTTGGACCCGCACGAATGGATGTTGCATCCAGACATTTTTTCGCAAATAACTCATGCATGGGGGAGGCCGGACATAGATCTCTTTGCCTCACACCTCAATCATCGTCTGAAGAAGTTCTGCTCGAGGACACACCATCCTCAAGCCTGGAGAATGGATGCTCTCTCCTTCAGCTGGAACTCTCTAACAATCTATGCATTCCCACCTCTGCCATTAATGACCAAGGTGTTACTGAAGATCAAAGCAGAACAACCGAAAGGCATTTTGATAGCTCCAGACTGGCCAAGACAGCACTGGTATCCATTACTGAGGAGCATAACTTGTACCAAGCCGTGGCCCCTGCCTCAATGGCCTCTGCTTTTGACTCAGCACAATTACAGGATGGTTCATCCCAACCTGCAAACTCTGCAGCTGGCAGCTTGGAGGGTTCCATGACTTCTGCCCATATCTCTCTCTCCAAGGAAGTTCAACAGATCTTACTGGAAGCACGCAGACCTTCCATCTGGAATGCCAACAAGGGTCAGGATGCATCAGTAATGAGCATCCCACAGATACTAGAATACTTGGCAGAAATGCTACATAATGGACTTTCATATTCTTCCATAAAAATACACGCTTCAGCAATTTCAGCAAAATACAACAGTGATCCACCTGTGTTTTCACATCCTTCTAATCTAAGAGTGATAAAGAATATCAAACCTCCCAGAAAACCACCGGTGCCTGCATGGGACCTCAACTTCGTGTTGGAAAAATTAACTCTTCCTCCTTTTGAGCCAGCCGCATCTTCAGAATTGCAATTTCTCTCC